>NW_019416452.1:303375-339893 GCF_000390285.2 Anoplophora glabripennis
CGATTTTCTCGCTGGCCAGAAGCTGTACCCCTGTGTGACCAAGAAGCAGCGACAGTTGCTCGAGCTCTTTTTGACCACTGGATTGCCAGATTTGGGACGCCTGTACGAATTACCACCGATCAAGGCAGACAGTTCGAATCATACCTATTCAAGCATCTAAACTGCTTGTTAGGCGCAACCCACCTAAGGACGACAGCATATCACCCGGCAGCAAATGGTTTAGTGGAACGATTTCATAGACAACTGAAGGCAGCAATAATGTGCCATGGCGGTACCAGATGGACGAAGACCTTGTCCACGGTGCTCCTGGGAACTCGTTCAGCCTGGAAAGAGGACATCCAAGGAACAGCAGCAGAACTAGTGTACGGCCAGTCTCTACGCCTGCCTGGAGAGTTCCTAGCCCGACAACATCTAGACCAAGCCGCTGAAGACGCTGCAGAGTTTGTGAAGTCGCTCCGTCAAGTAATGAGACACTTACGACCCAGTGACGGGTCGCGACACAATAACCAAAAAATTTTTGTCTTCAAAGACCTCGCTACCACAGACCAAGTTTTTGTACGCCGAGACATCTCGAAGCGGATCCTGCAACAGCCTTACGACGGACCATATAAAGTCCTAAAGCGGAATGAGAAGACGTTTGTCGTCCACATCAACGGACGTGATACTACCGTATCAGTTGATAGACTGAAGCCAGCCTACATCGCGTCCGAGGAAACAACCAACCAGGGTGGTCCTCTCAATATCCAGGAAGATAAGGTCATCAGGAACGTCAGGACCACAAGAGCAGGCAGACGTGTCCGATTCCCAGATCTACTGCAGGGCGGATTCAATTAATATGTACATAGTTCTCTTATTTCTTTTTATTTATAGCAGATAACGTTAGCACTAGCAGGGGGGTACTGTGAGGACACACGTTCCCTGGTACGCCTCTGCGTTAATAGAAAATATTTACAATAAGAAATTGTATTGAAACAGATTTGCCTATCTCAGAAGCACTTGTCGTGTCATAAATCTACCCTTCTGGGTAGCTGACCGTACCCTTAGGCAGGCAATCTGGGTCACTCTCCAGTTGACCGGCATCGGCACATCAAGTGTTATTATTTCAATTTTTGTGTGTAAATCTAATAAAGAATTAGACTCTAACTGGTGTGATCATTATTTGGTGGACAACGTATACACCACAGTTTAAACAAAGTTTCCCAACTAGCCTCAAGTTGATTTTTTGATATTTTGTTTATAACACGTTTCCGAACAATATTCCGCAGAGAAACTTCTAATAGTATTTTTTTCCCGAAACGGGCTGTTTCATGTCTGTAATGACTGGACTATTGCATCTAGTCCTCTGTACTAAGGAATCACACTTAAATTGTAGTACCTATTATTTTCATTACAAGAGGTATGAAAAATATGTAACAGTAATAAAATTGTAAGAAACGTTTTATATTTTCTAATACTTAGGTACGTTAAACTTACGTAACTTAACGTGCATATTTTAATCTTGCACCCTGAATATTTTTTACATATTTCAAAAAAACACTTTCTTAAGACGGCTTCAGGTGATGTGGTCACTATCAACTATTTGTCACACATAAACAAATGCTATATCTTGTGCATGCTGCATATCGATGCATTCGAAAACATGTCTTCGTTTACCAAATATTTGCGAGATATTTGTCATGTGCTAATATTGTTGTGAGCAGATCCAAAATCACTTACGTTTCGAATCCATCACCAAAATCGCTAGTAAAGCCAGAAACGGCTCAAAAACCGTTCTGACAGTGCAGCACATGTCCGAGAACCTGAAGCTTGTCACAACAGTCACAGTCATCCAGAAAGCGTCGGTTGAAAATCTAACTAACCTTGGAGGTCAACCGCCGAAGCTGCCCACAGAACCCCATTACCAGGACCAGGAAATTCAAATTCAAATTCCGACAGGGGATTAAGCTGCTCTGCACAAATACAAGCAATCAGATTCCATGACAGTTCGAAATGAGCCCCAAAGATTACCTAAATGCAAAAATGCCAGATGCATGTCAGATATCGCACCGAAAGTCTATCTTAAGACTTGGCGGAGCCATACTGAAATGTGTATGAACATCGGCTCTAATTTTCCCCAGATAAATAAACAGGACTAAGAGTCTGGCTAATACTCGTTAATTTCACATCATTGCATTATTCGTTCAATATTATAGTAACTACATAATACATTTTATTTTAAATATTCTAAATAATGTTTTATCTATATTATCAATCTAGCGTCCCACTATTAACTACGGACCTACAGCCGATCCAAAGTACTGTTTGACCAAAAGAGACAGTGAAGCAAGGCGAAGAAAATGACCCAAGAATGCCTCAGTGTAAGCGCCAACCAGAGGGAGGATCTACAAATCGCAGGCTACAAAAAGAGTGTGTCCTACTGGGGCGTGTATAGAACTCAGGTCAATATTCTGAACGAAATCAGATATCGAAAAGGGTCGACCAGAGAGAGGCTCTCAACATTTTCTGAGTACAGCTTGATCTTTATGTTCCTCATAAGTTTCAGATGCGCTTTAAATATGTTATACAAAATCTTCAATAGAAAATAACTGTATTTCGTTTGCAAAAAGGTGGCTATCTTACTATTAAGATCTCCTCTCTTTGCTACTCTGTGGACTATCTTCTTCATCTACGAATCTCATGGACAAGATGAGTTTGATGTACGAACGGTGCGTTGTTACCAAGGTATCGACTACTATCGAAAGAAAGGCCAGTAGAGAGGACGAGATAAATTGATGTAAATTTTGTACCATTGTTGTCAATTACGGGCAATACTTTTACTAAATTTGTAGTTTTAAAATACTTTTTTATTGTTTAAACTTGCATCTTCAAATGTCGGCATCATATGGGATATAGCCATAAAATGTTGTTGCAACAAACACGTGAGAGAGATATTTGAATAAAAGTAAGTTTGTTTAAGGAGATCTCATTTCCTGATAATTCTCCCAGTATAGAAAAGTGACGTTAATTGACAGTTAAATTTATCCAACAACTAAAAAGACCAGCCCTAAATAGTAAAAAATATTTAATGTGGCCACACATTGAGTAAAAGGATAAAGGACCCCGCCGGAATCCTTATGTAAATTGGTTTTCGGTCAAATGGTTTGAAACCAGGTGGTTCTTGTAGCTTTTGAGTGGTAGATTAAAAGTGTTAATGGGCGTCAAGCCCTAAAAATTCATGGTTCAAAGTTGCAGCTCACTGAATCTACAATTCTTTAAATTTCACTACCTGCATAGTATGGTAAAAAAATACTACATTTTTACTCAATGCCCAATAAACTATCGCCGCTATATCGAGATAACTGACTGAAATGGTTAAAAACGATATTGAGATGATCTTTCAGATCACGATCAGTACAATCGATTTTTCATAATCATTATCGTACAATAAATATCATAGCGGTTGCCGTCTGCATTTGCGTGACCCAATGTGCACTACGGGGAGGTTGCTATAGATCGGACTTAGTACATCACGGGATTCATCGGTGTATTTGATATTATTTCGAAATCGCTCGTAGCCTAAAAACTAAAAATGCAGGCAATACGAGCGCGTAAAGTCCAGTCACGATAAACATGTGCAATAACATCTTATTCCGTTCATTTGTATGCACGTCAACAAACTCTTTTTCATTTTTCCTCGGGATTTTATCGTCATCTAGTTGTTTCTGGCTTAAAGTTCGGCAAGTCGCCGCAGCATCCATAAAATGTTGCTTTTAGTGGCTCGAAACGAATGCTGCGTTTTTGAAATAAAATGTTACTTTATGCATAAAAGTATTAAGCTATCATTTAATATGTTTGAAAAGAATTAATGGATAGATTAAAATTTTTTTACATTATTTCACCGAAACGTAGTTTTGAATCAATCAATCGATTAATCAAAAGTATTAAATGAAGTTTCTCGTTCTTTTGTAAAGGTATTGATGGATAAATGTTTTTTAAAAAGTAAACATTAGTTAATTGCTTAATCCTATTTCAAGATTTCATACTGGTTTTATGCATAAAGTAACATTTTATTTTGAAAAACAGCATTCGCTTCGAGCCACTAAAAGCAACATAATATTTTATGCATGCTGCAGCGACTTGCCGAACTTTAAGCCAGAAAAAACTAGATGACGATAAAATCGCGAGGGTAAATTATAAAGAGTTTGTTGACGAGCATACAAATGAACGATATAAGATGTCATTGCACATGTTTATCTGGTGACTGGACTTTAGGCACAAGTGCTCGTATTGCCTGCATTTTTGGTTTTCGAAATAATATCAAGTACTTCGATGAATCCCATGATGTGCTAAGTCCGATCTAGTAACCTCCCCGTGGTGCACATCTGGTCACGCTAATGCAGACGGCAATCGCTATGATTTTTATTGTACGATAATGATGGTGAAAAATCGATTGTTCTGATCGTGATCTGAAAGATCATCTCAATATCGTTTTTAACCCTTTCAGTCAGATATCTCGACATATCGGCGATAGTTTGTTGGGCATTGGCAACTTTGAAGTGATTGTAGATAGATGCTGCATTGACAACTCTTCAATTAGTGTTCAGTGTAATCTTCATTTTTTATTACCGAATTTTGTATGGCGTGTATTGAATAGAGGACTGTTACATCCGTTTCACCGCCAAAGTGTACAAGCGTTGCATGCTTTACATGCTGGAGATGCTCCTCAGCGATTAGAATTTTGTCGCTGATTACTTCAACAACATGCACAAAATGATAGATTTATTCCGCTATCTAACGAAACGTGTTTTAATAGGGAGGGCATAAATAATTTTCATAATGAACATATCTGGGTGTTACAAGATCCGCATGCAGTTAGATCAAGACGATTTCGGCGACGTTTCATCGTTTGGAATAGCATTTTCAACAATAATTTACTGCCTGTATACGACATTCTTGGAAAACAAACTTTTTGATTTCATTGATGGCGTAGAGCTTAATGTTGTTCAAAATATGTGGTATTAGCACTACGGTGCACCACCACATAGAGGAAGACAACTGCTTGGTTAAATGATCATTTCCCAAATAAATGGATAAGTCGACAACGCATGGCGTTCCCCAGATCTAAATCCTTTGGACAGCTTGTCTATCATGTTGAAATCACTTTCTGTCAGCAGTCACTCCGAAGAATTCAGGATACAACTAACCAGATAAGAAACGTTCCGAATCTCATCCATCAAGTTACGGAATCTTTAGTTCGCCGATGTGAGGCTTGTATTCGAACCGAGTGTGGAAGGTTCACTAATGTTTGAAGTTTAAATACAAATAGTAATTCTTGTTATAGCAACCATCTCTTTTATTTATCAAGATACTTTGATCAAAATATGAAATTATATGTTTTAAAATGCTTGTAACTTCTAAAGAAAATGTTTGAAATTAACCCAGCAACCATCTGCCTAAGTTTGTCATAGAACTTCTAGAACACCCTGTATAATTCAAAAAAGCTGTTTGATATGAGGTTTTGTTATCACAACAGCATGTCATACTAGCTACATGTTGAACTGATCCTACTGCATTTAAAATTTGAAGGTTTGAATTAGTTTACTTCTTTGGCAGTTGCAGAAAGGAATATTTTTTTATTTTAACTTAAACACCCTAGAACTCACAAATGGAGTAACTTTGGAATATGATATATTTAATCCAAATATCTATTTTGATCTCAAGATTTTCTGGTAGCACTTGATTAAATATCTCATACGAATCTAGGCCAAAAGTAAACCAGGTTTTGCTTCATATCTTTGAATTGACCCCAGAATGAATTTTTCTAAGCACATTAATTACTATCAGCAAAGGCTCTTTTTGAAGTAGAGGGTCAATTACAACTTCTATTTCTACTGAACTAAGGAATTACATATTTAAAATTTAGACAATATCGGAAAAATATAAATATGTTATAAAGATGTTACACTTTTAAGTGGGACATCCTGTATGTTGTGAAAATTTTCCGCAAGCTAGTACTTCCGACATAAACAAATGAAGTTCATATTTACTATGCTATTAAAAGCAGTGTGAGTAAACTGTTATCAAGAGTAGTTAATTACAAGTTTTAATTAATGTGTGACCCGGTGACATAAAAATACTCTACCATTTTATCAGGTCAACTGTGTTATTCATGTTTGAAAAGTTTTACGAGAAAGGATATATTTTTACTATATTATAGAAGTATTAACCTCATTCAAATATATTTTAAATACATACCTAAATACATAAATAATTAATCGTTTTTTAAATTTTTGTAAATTGGTTGTCCTGAAATTAGGGGGTAATATTTCTACAGGGTTTTCTATGTTGAAAAAGATTACTTTTTCTTTATATAAACGTGAGTCCAAAAATTCTTCCTAAGGAAGTTTAGCCACTTAAAGAGGCCACTCTGATGATGATTTTTTCTAAATAACTCCGAAATCAGTTGAGATAAATTTATGAAATTTGATAACTAGCTTAACTCTTACGTGGTTAGTCTGCTACTATACCAAAATTTACAAATTTTCATCACATACGTTCCAACACTGGGGGGAGGGGTAAATGGTTTTTATGCTTTGACTTTTTGACATTTTACTAAAAAGCATGAAATTTCAGAGTTTTTTAGTAAAACTCTTGGTTCATATTGGTAGAATGTTCCATATTTGTGTAAAATCCGTTTAAAACTAATGTTATAGTGTTAATCACCAGGAATCGAAATTGTCAATATACCACTACTACTACCACTACCACTACTATGACTACTACCACTACTACTACGATGTATATGCTATCTTAGCAAATGTAGAGAGCAAGAATGCGTTGGCATCATTTGCATTGACAGTTCAGTTATTTACTTTTTGCGGATTGTTATTTTCACAGAAATTTATTATTTTTAGTAAATTATTATTTGAGAAAGTAAAAAATAGCAATTAAAATTATTAAATAGTAAAACAATAAACTAATTAATTCAAAACCACACTATTAGAAAACTTATCTTTATCTCAATAATAGTTTTCACAGCAAATGCTCAAAAAGATTTCCATTTTCCTGAATACACTTTTCAGCTCGACGTCGAATTNAAGGAAGTTTAGCCACTTAAAGAGGCCACTCTGATGATGATTTTTTCTAAATAACTCCGAAATCAGTTGAGATAAATTTATGAAATTTGATAACTAGCTTAACTCTTACGTGGTTAGTCTGCTATTAAACCAAAATTTACAAATTTTCATCACATACGTTCCAACACTGGGGGGAGGGGTAAATGGTTTTTATGCTTTGACTTTTTGACATTTTACTAAAAAGCATGAAATTTCAGAGTTTTTTAGTAAAACTCTTGGTTCATATTGGTAGAATGTTCCATATTTGTGTAAAATCCGTTTAAAACTAATGTTATAGTGTTAATCACCAGGAATCGAAATTGTCAATATACCACTACTACTACCACTACCACTACTATGACTACTACCACTACTACTACGATGTATATGCTATCTTAGCAAATGTAGAGAGCAAGAATGCGTTGGCATCATTTGCATTGACAGTTCAGTTATTTACTTTTTGCGGATTGTTATTTTCACAGAAATTTATTATTTTTAGTAAATTATTATTTGAGAAAGTAAAAAATAGCAATTAAAATTATTAAATAGTAAAACAATAAACTAATTAATTCAAAACCACACTATTAGAAAACTTATCTTTATCTCAATAATAGTTTTCACAGCAAATGCTCAAAAAGATTTCCATTTTCCTGAATACACTTTTCAGCTCGACGTCGAATTGCCCGAGAAGACTTCAAGACTTCAAAATTATTTTGTTTGATTTGATTCGCAGCCAAATGAATCAATCCTCCAAAGAATTTATTTCTGTAGCGTAAACTAAATGAATTTTTGGACTCACGTTTAAGTATATAAAGAAAAAGTAATCTTTTTCGACATAGAACACCCTTTAGAAACATTCCCCCTTATTCGGGACACCCTGTATATAATTTTTAAAATTGACATATTTGTTCCACAAATTCAGTGCTCTATAACACAGTAAAGAAAGTAAAAATATCTAAATTGACAAATTACTGCCTAGATCTAGAGATAAACATATTTCTGCTGAATAAAACATTTTGTCAGATTTAACATGATCAGATGATAATAGACATTTTTTTCTACACCAATGCTGAACGAAGAACAAAATATATTTATGAAATATTTAAATTGGCATAATTAAACTATTATTACATTACTACCCTCAATTATTTTAGCAATTTGGCATAAATCATAAGTATTTATTAATTTTTAACACCCTTATTTGAAAGACGAAGTAGGTGGGTGCAATGAAAATGTAAATGAATTAAAGGTTTTGGTGTATATTTTCTCTTACGGTGTACTGTTACATTTTAAAATATATTATTCCTAATCCTTTATATGTTTTTTAAATATAATAATAAGATTGGTTCAATCAATCAAATTAATCACATGATATGGTGTTACATTATGAACCCTACTAGGAGTCTAACAGACCACATGTTAAGAATAATTTGTTGCAGCATAATGTTTCAACTACCTAAATATAATATTATAAATAAATTCTGTGATCAGCAAATATGAATTTATTTAAATTATGTAAATGTTCGTCGACATTAACTATATTTGAATTTGACTAACTTTCATGCAGGCGTCAGGATTGTAGCTTATTGTTGCGTTTAACACATATTTTACTTACTGTTTTACTTACACTAGGCTGTTACAAAAAATAATTGCAGTTTAATGTTCTCAAAAAACTCTGAAAATAGTTCACTAATTTCACCTCAGAATACATATACCTCGACGCAGAAACTAGGGCAAAATCCATATCGAGAGAAAATGTCTTCACGTTCATGGATAATGTCGTGGAATGGCATTTCCCGATGAAACAACTTGTGTGGTGCCATGGCGTGTCACGTGTGAGGACATTGGAAATTCGAACCCCACTATGGGCGCCATGTCATAGAACGGTGGCATTTGCTACCGGTTCGAGTTGATTTGCCGCGTCGTCTTCTGGCGGTGGCGCACCGGGTTCATTCGCGCCACCCCGCGTGACAGTTTTTGGCACTGTCGGTACCTTTCGCGTTCTTCCTATAGCTTTTGAATGGTGTCGGATAGAACGATCTGATCTGGCTCCTTTTTTACTAACGGTGCTGTGAAGTCAATTGCCCGCGCGCCGATAAGGGAATTTTCAGTAGGCTCTTGCGCCTCCTCCTTGACGATACCCAGAAGGGCCCTCAGAGGTGGATAGCACTGGGACCTCCATTGATGACAAGAGTGTGTTGTTGTCTAGGAAATTGATCCACGCTCTGTTTGGTCCAAAGACAGTGAGATGCACTGCACTTGCTTTTATTTAGTACAAATTAGGATTTCAACTGATCCTGTATAGAGTTCTAGGGTTCCATTCGCCGAATTTACTAAAATCCTTAGGATTTTATCCCTTTATAAAGAACTCATAGGATGAGTTCTTTAAATTTTAGGTCTTTTGTGTAGGCTAGGCACTAAAAGTTATTGTTTATATCTCCTTAGAGTTAGTTATAAGCTTTAGGAGCTTTTGTACTACGCCTCGTAGGAGGGCTAGTGATTTGCAGCTTTAGAAGCTGGTTTACACTGTTTCAGGGTCTTCGCCGTAAGTAGGACGAACCTATGTGGATGGCTTGAAGAGCGGAGTTAAAGAGCTGGTAGGAATGATTTTTTATGAGAAAATTTTTTATATTTGACTGTTTTTTGGGCAAATATAATAATAATGGCAAGTATTTTCATTTACATACGAGAACTCAAGCAATTTTGAGCATGTATGTACGAACCCAGGTCAGGATTCCGTTCCTGATTACTGAACTGAAAATAAAAAACATTAAAATGCCTTTAATTGTTCTGGTTACATACAAATTTAATCTTGATAAAAATCAAGACAATCAATAAGATTGTTAACTATCTTATACAATGTGATTAGCACAAAGTATTCTCTGCGATTTTTTAATGAAGAAAAGTTAAACCTCCTTAACAAGTCATCATGTGGAAAACCCTGCTCGGGATAAAAACCAACACTTTTATATTTTAAAAATTTCCGCTGTATTCCCTCCAAGTTGTTAGCGTAGACATCATTGCTCGGAGCCCAAACAACTGCCGCATATTCCAATTTAGATCTAACATATGATGTGTAAAGTATTTTAATTACATCACAATTTGAGAAATCACGTGTACATCGTACAATAAAATCAAATGATTTTAATGCCTCAGAAATAACAGTATTTATGTGATGAGAAAAAGATAGTTTTGTGTCAAATAGGACACCTAGATCTCTAAACATATCTACTCTAGAAATACGATTGCCATTCAGTGAATAGTGATATGCAGTTGGCGTCTTTTTTTTAGTAAATGACATACTATTGCATTTTTTAATGTTTAATTTAAGACCGTTTGATATACACCATTCACCAATCACCTCAAGATTTTTTTTGAAGTTCGATACAGTCCTGTATACATTCGACTCTTTTATACAATTTTACGTCGTCAGCGTATAACAAAAATTTTGCATTGAGTTTATGGCCTACGTCATTAATAAAAATACTGAAAAGAAGTAGACCTAACACGGAACCTTGTGGCACGCCTGATACTGCAACATATCGAGTTGATTTAAAGCCATGAATTTCAACATATTGAGTACGACAATTAAGATAAGACTTAAACAACGCAATTAAGTCATTAGAGTGACCAAACTGTGAAAGCTTATTGAGCAAAAGATGGTGATCTAAGCGGTCGAATGTTTTAGTGAAATCAAGATATATATATCAGTATGCTGATACGGTGAGATTAGATTTTTTTGTTAAAGAAAAAATTGAATCATGAAGCAAAAACTCGAATACCTTGCAAAAATTACGTATAATTGACACTGGTCTATAATTATTAACATCAGATTTGTCACCTTTTTTATATATAGGACTAACTTTAGACTTTTTCCAAATATTAGGTATTGTTTTGGATTTTAGACGGAAATTAAACAACATTTGTAGAGGTTTGCTAAAAACAAACCTACAGTCGCGAATTAAAAACGGTACAAGATCCGGTCCAGCTGTTAATTTGGGTTCAACTTTTTCATAGCGCTTACTATGTCTTGTTCTGAGAAAGACTGAATGTTAATGGTAGGCGCGTAACAAACATTTTAAAAAATCAAATTTATTGAGGTATCATGCGAAAACGACTGTATAAGTCCGCAAAAGAATTTACAATTTCAGGTAGAGACGTGATTGTGTTTGTACTATAATTCATAGTAGTAGGTATGTTTGACAATTGCTTCTTTTTGTTTATAAATGCCCAGAATCGTTTTGGGTCACTTTTGATATCGCGTTCAGACTTTGTTATGAATAAATTATAAGGCTCCTTTATATTGGATTTTATTTTATTTCTCAACCTTTTAAAATTATCCAACTGCATAGCATCTCCAGTTATTTTAAATTTTTTGTTTGATAGTTCTAATGATGTCACGTGAGAACCAGGGAGGATATTTACTTTTTCGAAATTTACCGTACCTTGGCACAAAAGCATCGAATATTTCATATATTTTATTATAAAGACAATAACTATACAAATGAAAAATTTCAAATTAACTTATTTTTACAAGGATTTAGAAGTATTTAACAACAGCCCACACATATTTCGTAAAATAGATACATTATAGTGCTTAAAATTTATAAAAAACGGTATAAAAGAATATTCTTAAATATAAAGTAAAAATTTAACATTAGCTGTTTTTCCTAATGCGCATGCTTGGAAAGAATAGCCTCATATGGAGGTGAGATCTTGTTGCTATATCATCGTTGTCATCATTAGCATATTTTCTTTTCTTTTGTTTAATCTTGGCATTTTCTAGTTATACCAGTATTTTTTATTGTTTTTCTTGGTGCTCTGCTGTGTCAGTCTGTTTATCGAGATTTTTTTTCCAGGTGGTTTATTATAGACGTACTCTTAACCCGAACCAAACTTTTCTTGAATGGTATCCTGTTGTGAGGCTATTTCGCTTAGATGAAATTATCGTTAATGCGCATGCTCAGTAAGATTGATATAATTTTAATTTATTAATTACTATAAAAATCAATATTGCTCTATAAATTGAAAAATGTAAATTCTATAATTCTTTTAGTTTGTCACTTGGAGTGTTGGGGACGCTGGCTGCTATAACACAGCGTGTTAGCTGCATAGAGCTGTTTTTGGATGTGACGCGACGGCAGAAACTTTGAAAAGTGAGGTGATTTTTTTCTTTGCCGCTCCGCGTTGTCCTGGAAGGTTTAGGTTGATTAGCATGGATAGGGTGGTTTGTGGCTGTTTAGAGCGAATCTCCGCAGAATTTTCGAAACTGAAATAAAATTTCAATTTTTCGCGCCGCATTATCTGAATCGCCACGCTAGAGCTCCCCGGGACATCGTCCTCGGTCGATTTAGTTTGAGGCGTTTTTTTCCAGCTTTATGGTCCCGGATGAAAGTGTGGTGAATTTTCTAAATAACTCGGGACTGGTAAAAGACAATAACTTCCCCAATGCAATTAAAATAGCTTAATTATTTTATAGAAGAAAATGTATCTCATTTACTCAAATGCTTATTTAATTTTACTGAGTCTACTATTAATTCTAATTATGAACGAATTTGGTATCTTCTATTTATATTTTAACATTGAAGGGTAAAGACTTCATTAAAAGGCATGTGTAAAATTAAGTAGTAAGTACAGAATTTTGGCATTTAAATAAGTAGGCAGTTTGATTCTTTACAGAAATTGCATAGTATATATTTTTTAGTGTTACTGACTCATCATCTGTCTTTATATACAGGGTGATTCATTAACAATGGGAAAGTCGAAAGCTGAAGATACTACACGTGAAATGGTGACCACTGGCGCAAACATGCCTTATCCAAAAGTTGATAGTTTCGGAAATACAGGGTGTTGAAAGTTAAAATTTTAAATCGTTTTTTTGCGATTATTCTGAAAATATGTAGGTTAGGAACTTGAAAATTTGTGAAACTATATTTTTTTAGGCGACGAATAAGATGCGTGTTGTAATTTCAGCATTGCTCATAGAGGGCGCCACTTACGACCAATTTTACCGAAAATTTAGTTAATAACTTTTTACCCTGTATGTCTAACATGAAACTTGATTCAAAACCTGAAAGAGCAATCATTTTTCCATTAATTGTGTATTCTTGTTTCATTTCGGTATCTCGATCCGTTTTCGAGAAAAATCGATTTAACGAACACTATGTTTTGATAATACGAGAAATTAAAAGCGAAACAAACCAAGTGTTTCTTCGTGTTATTACAACAATTAACAATAAAACAAATGAAATTCGTAATAATGATTTAAAGTCAGTGTTCGAAGAATCCACCGTTGACATTTACACACTTTACACAACGTTTTCTGAGAGATCTTCGAGTTTGAAACAACATATTGGGATTGCGTTTGACTTCGTTGGCAGCGATTTGTATTCTTTGCCACAACTCTTCACACGAACCAATAGATTCTTCCAAATAGAAAAATGAAGAGGATTGAAGTCCGGACTTCTGGGTGGCCAAGTAAAAATGCTTCCACGGCTTGAAGAAGTTCCACTTTATTTAAGAAGAGACATGTGGTTCATGCACGACGGAGCTCCACCGCATTTTTCTTGGCCAGTGCGTGCATATTTAGATGCAGTTTTTCCAAATCGCTGGATTGGCCATGTAAGCATTTTTGCTTGGCCATCCAGAAGTCCGGACTTCAATCCTCTTGATTTTTCTATTTGGTCTCGAATGAAAGATATAGTTTACAAAGAATCTATTGGCTCGTGTGAAGAGTTGTGGCAAAGAATACAAATCGCTGCCAACGAAGTCAGACGCAATCCCAATATGTTGTTTCAAACTCGAAGATCTCTCAGAAAACGTGTAAAGTGTATCAGTGTCAACGGTGGATTCTTCGAACAATTACTTTAAATCATAATTACGTATTTTATTTGTTTTATTGTTAATTGTTGTAATAACACGAAGAAACACTTGGTTTGTTTCGCTTTTAATTTCTCATATTATCAAAACATAGTGTTCGTTAAATCGATTTTTCTCGAAAACGGATCGAGATACCGAAATGAAACAAGAGTACATAATTAATGGAAAAATGATAGCTCTTTCAGGTTTTGAATCAAGTTTCATGTTAAATATACAGGGTAAAAAGTTATTAACTAAATTTTCGGTAAAATTGGTCGTAAGTGGCGCCCTCTATGAGCAATGCTGAAATTACAACACGCATCTTATTCGTCGCCTAAAAAAATATAGTTTCACAAATTTTCAAGTTCCTAACCTACATATTTTCAGAATAATCGCAAAAAAACGATTTAAAATTTTAACTTTCAACACCCTGTATTTCCGAAACTATCAACTTTCGGATAAGGCATGTTTGCGCCAATGGTCACCATTTCACGTGTAGTATCTTCAGCTTTCGATTTTCCCATTGTTAATGAATCACCCTGTATAATTCAAAAATGTATATTTCACTCCAGGGAATATGTATGTGTCATTTATTGCATTAATAAATTTACTTGTTTTTTCCCTTCATTTAGGTACGTCATATCACCGCTTTCCAAAAAAAAAATAAGGAAGCATACTTTTTGTAGAAATGTTACAACGTAACAAAGCACAGATTTCTTATTCTTCTCAAAAATACTAAGTACTGGGGCTACTCATAAGTACCACGATAAGAAAACAACGGTTATAATTATAATACTTTTATTAAAGACAAATATCACAATTGCTACCGTAACTAAACCCTCTTCTATAAGTCTACTTCACTTTTACTAAAGAATTCGCTTTTCCGTACTTGTAATAGGCCAGAAAAGGAAAACATTTCATCAACCACAGTGCGATAATCTGGATGTAGTTATGAGTAATCCTCAGCACATTG
The DNA here is from genome assembly GCF_000390285.2 of Anoplophora glabripennis. Lineage (NCBI taxonomy): Eukaryota > Metazoa > Arthropoda > Insecta > Coleoptera > Cerambycidae > Anoplophora > Anoplophora glabripennis. The sequence goes on from NW_019416452.1 coordinate 318,301, forward strand.
AACTGCAAGGACCACAAAGTGTACAAAATAAAATACAGTTTAAATTTCTTCTGCCACGTCAGCAAGTTGAAACCGGGCTGTGAATGTACGTTACTGTTATCCTCTAAAGCCATTTGTAGGTACAGTGTGAACACTTTAAACTCTAGAATTGGATTCATCGTCCACAGCCCATTTATTAAAGCGCTCGACATTTTTTTGAAGTGTTTGGAGGGGCTTTTCAGTCTCGGACGGAATACTTTTTCTATAAGCAGATTACAAATTTCTTTGGTTTCAGCGACTGATTCCCTACAAATGTTGAACCTGGAATAACGAAATAATTTAATCTGTATTAGTAAGAAAACGGCTTCTTTAAGGGTACGAAATTATTTCTCATGCAATGTTTCATTTTTTTCTGTACCTATAGGTATTCAACGTTAATATTTCCAATACTAGGGCTCACAGTGAGATACAAACTTTTTTGTTTATAAAATCTTAATTAGAGTGTAACCGAGTGTAAGTTATTTATCTTGAAGTACACTTTGCACTGAAAGTTATTCTAAATTTGAAATAAGGACTTTTCAATTTTCATATACCTAATATTTTTGCTGTCAAATTAACTGTATATTTTGCGGTCACCTGAGATATTTCAATTATTCCTTGTAAGAGATGTAGACAATAACATGATCTATCCATCCATTACTTAAACACGATTTGAACAAATACTGACATAACGATTTTTGCAAAAGTGTCAATTTTTCTAATCAAAAGAGAGTAGCAAATAAACTTATGCAATGTATACCTGTAGCAATCGTCGAGATTTAATTGTGCGGATAAAAATCAAATCATTTTACATTCATACGTCAGATAACTTTGTACACATCATTTTGTTCGAGCAGATCATAATTTTGAATTAATGAAATCATTCTTCAGTAAAGGTTATTTTTCATAAGTGAAATAATTTTACTGAACTCGGGGATAGCTTATCCCTACAAGGTCAGATTTCGGTCAAGTCAAGATCATTTCAAGGTCAAAGTAAAGAAAAAGGCCTTTCACGAATGTTAATCTGTAAGTATATATGCTTTTGAGGTCGCTGAACCTGATTTCGGGGATAGCTAAGCCCCATAAGATCACCTGGAAATCAAGTCAAGGTCATTTCATTTGACTTAATCTCAATTCAAGGTGACCTTATAAGGCTAAGCTATCCCTGAATTCAGTTGCCCCCCCAAAAAAAATTATATACACTCTGGTTGAAATTCAATACAAGCCTTTTCTTTAGTTTGATCTTGAAATGACCTTGAATTGACTTGAAGGTGACCTTTAGGGTTACGCTATCTCCAGATTCAGATTCTGTGAGCCCAAAAACCTATACACTCACTGGTCAAACTTCAGTACAAGTCTTTTCCTTAGTTTGACCTCCAGGTGACCTTAAATAGCTAAGCCATCCCCGAATTCAGGTTCAGCAATCCCAAAAGTATTGTACCTACTGCTCAAAATTCACTACATGCCCCAGTTTTTGAATCCATCAACTTGAAACTTCGTGATGCTTAACTCAGGCCTACAGCCAAAATCACATGCTTCCCCCCCTTTATCTCTGAAACTATGCATAGGATAACTTTGGGCCCATGACAACTTTTGTTCAGAAAGTCAAAAACTATAACCTACTGCAATTTCAGCAAACTCGACTGGGACCCATTTTCCATTGATTTTGTGCGGGATTCTTTTGATTCTTGTTAATTCAAGATTGGTTAAACAGGTATACCAAAAAATGTGTTACGCCTTTTTCTGTGTTATAGTCAAAATCTAACTAACCTCTCCTCAATACCCAAAACGTGTCCCACAGTTCGCCACAGGTGTATAAAGCCTTTCAACTCTTCTTCCGAAGCACAGTGCACACCCATCATTCTGCTTCTAACCAAACCAAAACCCATAAAACCAAACTGGGTAAGGGCCATATCCTTTTGTGTTATCCTGTACTTCAGACATGCACAGCTTCGTTTGCTGGCCGAATTATGAAGACCTCTCACAGTTCCAATCGAGTCCCACGATCTGCAAAAAAGTATATCCATGTTTATATAACTTATAGTTCAGAAATTTAAATTTTCGTAATATGGAATTTGTACAGATTGGTCCAAAATTATCATATAATTTTTTTTTTCTTATGACACCATAAGAAAAAAAACATTGAGAGATGGCAAATGTGGTTAAAACTACACTAACAGATATACGCGTTATTCTTTATTAGAATTCTACTCGTAAATCCCACTATTAGAACATTGTATACTATATGTGACAGTGACATAACCAAGTAAATATGTTTTATAAATGTATTAAACTGTTGTATACTCTATTTAAGTTAAACATTATATTATGACATTAAATTTCCAGGAATTGTATTGTACGGGTATTGTACACGTATAAGTATAAGCTGAAATTCTAATGTAAACATATAACAAACATTTAAGTATAAAAAATGATGACAAATCGCTTCCAATACTATCCAGCTGATCTTCTTACACCCGTGTCTTCGTGCATTACATTATATTACATGGGAATTTGCACTATAACTCTTCCTTACTAAGAATGAATCATGCTCTAAAAGGCTAACATTCTTTTCTTCTAATTCTATTTTCTCTGGTTGATTAACTCAAGAGCCTTAAAGGTTGCTTGCGGTATGCAGCAAAATAAAATTCTCTCAACAGTAAAAAGTAAAACTATTTTTATTGAAAAAGAAGTGTTGCGCTGGAGAGTTTTGTATGGAGTAGCTCGCATGTATATGTATCTGGTCCTGGCGCCAATCTGTCGTGGACCTTTCCTGGAGCCCTGGTGCGTCCCGCGTCTGTTCTTTGTCCTTGCAACTATTAGACGATCCGGCGTAAGGCTGGCGTGCTTGATTTAATACTTAAAATGGGTCACTTGCGGACATTTGTCCCACATCTTTAAAAAAATTCATTTAAAAAATTCTACATTTGTTAAATTACTTACCACCTCCCGATCGGTAAGTAATTACTTACCGATCGCTAATTTGTAAACGTCAATTGCAAATGTCTCAACAAATTCAATAAAGGTGTCAAATTACCTGAACACAAAAAAGTACTTAATCATAGTGTTGACAGCGTAGATTATAAAACCAATGATTATTACTATTGATTATACCGCAATGTGAGAAATAGTGTAAAAAATAAAAATGTTTTATACAAATTATTCTAAAAACGCCTATGTAAATAAAATAATTAAGTAACATTTGAAAGAAATAAAGAACAATTGTAGTAAATTTCTTTGAAGGTTAAATATTAACAATATTAGCAATATGACACGTGTGTGCTTTTTATTAGTACAATATGAACATACCTTGTATTAGCTTGTTTATATTATTTTTTCTGTAGTAAAGAACAATTGTAGTAAATTTCTTTGAAGGTTAAATATTAACAATATTAGCAATATGACACGTGTGTGCTTTTTATTAGTACAATATGAACATACCTTGTATTAGCTTGTTTATATTATTTTTTCTGTAGTAAAGAACAATTGTGGTAAATTTCTTTGAAGGTTAAATATTAACAATATTAGCAATATGACATGCGTGTGCATTTTATTAGTACAATATGAATATACCTTGTATTAGCTTGTTTATATTATTTTTTCTGTAGTAAAAACGTAAGAAAAGTTCACATAAACAAATGTATTAAAATGGGTTATTTAAAAATTAGACCTAAAAATAGGCTTTTATTTTATATTTTTAAAATGGCTGCTAACGGGATATGAATTTGAGTACACGAATTGCTGAATAATATCTACATATAATTACGAATTTACAAAAGATTAGTATTTTAATTAATGAACCTTGAAACACTTTGTATCCCCTTAATAATATAAATAAATTTGTACTTGACTCAAAACGATGTTAAATTTTATTTAAACTCGATAATGAAATAAAAAATATTTTTATTATAAAATGCAATAAAAAGCAAAATAATTATTTATATTTGATTCATTTGTTGTTTGAGTTTATCTGCATTATTTTTAGATACTGAGGAAATGCCAACACAGAATTAGCATTGTTTTCTTCACAGTTGATTATTTAAAACTGACCTTTCCAATACTTGATATGACAAGGCTGTGGATAATTTTTAACCTTGAAGCACTGCATTAATATATTGTGCAGTCAACGAACTCGAATATTATGAATATTTATTAACTACTGAAAATGATGTTTAATTATGAGAACATAGTCTATAATAACTATGGAAATTATTTGAAAATTATTTATTTCTCAATAGTATTAGTTTTCGTTACTGTCAAATACACATTTATCTCCTTAAAATAAGATAATTGTTCAGAAAATTGACGCTGTAATGCATAAGTTAATTTTAATTTTAATGAAGACATTTGAATATGAATATAACAGTCACAGTTATTCTGTTCTGAAGAAACCCGGAGTGTTTTCTGAAGAAAAACCGAAGATACGTCAACCTGGGAATTGTTCAACCGTTGACAACTGTTACGGAGACCTGTAAACAAATCTAGACAAAAATAACGCATGCCATTTGTAACTTGGTGGTCTTTAAATACAAAAATATACAAAATCACCGATGTTTCCAAAATTCGAGCCTCGAGCCTACAGGACGAGAAATACTAAGCCTAGAGTCCTTCGTTCCATCAAACGATGACGACGACCCTTGCCAAACCTACCCCCGAGGTCGCTGACGAAAGCCAAGAACAGAAAAAATTTTTGACTCACTTTCAAAAAATAAAAAAAAAATTTGGCTTCAAATTCAATCTTCGATATGACCTTCGTGTCCATACTAATATTGTCTAATTACAGACTTCTAACTTCACACGGACAGAACTACAATCCAGGAACACAGTCATCCCCAATCCTGAATGGAGTGACACTAAACGGGACCATGCAACAGGCAGACTACGGGAATCCACCCCCACCAGCGAGTGAAGCGCGCCCTGGCCAGTTGCAGTTATTTAACCAGAACCTATGTGCCTGGCCAGGGTGCGCACTCGACAAACAAAGGAATTTGAAACTGCTGCTTTTCTGCATAAATGAACTATATCTGAAACCGCTCCGAGTTATTATTTTTCTTTAAAAAAATTATAAATCCGAGCTCAATGTTCTCTCAACTATACGCCGCAGTTCAAGCTTTCTACAAGCTTCTGTACCGGTACTCCACGGAATCCGTACAACAGTGTATAAACTTTAGTGTGTAAGAGACAGTGATTTCCAGACACTAGGGTGTCAGACCCGCAAAGTGAAAAAAAACCCGAACCATAAATTTTTCAAAGCGCCCAAAGTGCCCGATCCCATTGTGAGGATCTACGACCTGCTCATGATGCTCAGACGAGAAACAAATAGGTCATCTCCACCGAGAACTAATGGAACCCAGCAAAATCCACATCCTGGCGCCCAATGTGCGGCCACGACCGAGGACCTATTTGATACTGCGACAATATGTTTAGAGTACCAGTTGTGTGTTCATCAAAAATAAGCACCAGTTTTTGCTAATTCGGCCAATTTTTTGAGGATAGAAAAATATGACGCGACGATGCAATTCAGCTGCTCAGAATACATGAAGATAGGGTACATTAGACTCCTTTTATATGCCTGGTTTTTGTCCAAATTAATAACTGATATATGTGTCAGCTTTATAATTTGTTTTAGCAAATACCATTTATTTCATTATCAAATATGCAGATGAACGCAAACAATTTTATTTCATATGCATATTCAACACATTGACAAGTTTTTTGGTGTTTACTGACTTTAAGGCCAGTAATTTATCTAGAGGTTATCTGGGGTATAAAATGTCACGTCATGTCATAAAATTAATTATTGTTGAGTTTTTCCCTAGGCTAGACAAATTTCATTACCTAAGTTTAACCACGTATTAAAACGCATTCCTAAATATGCATGAGTACTATAGTAGGATCGTATTTGATGCAAAGTAGAGCAAAAAGTTGTCGGTCTTTTATCAAAGGAAAATCGTGTCATCATTTTTAGGAGGCGTAAGATAAATCATTTCAAATTTAAAATGAAATTCAATGTAAAATATGAAATACCGCTGCATACGCACTGTTTTCTGGTAGTAGCTGTAGTCGCCCAGGTGCATCGAGTGTACGAACTGGTCGGTTATACGTCAAATACTAACCTGGCGAGCTTTGTCGTCAATTAGAGAGCGCTTCCAAAAAACAAGTAAACAACAGTGGCGCGTACAGAGGTAAAATGTAGTACATATGTGGAATTTAGGAAACAAATTGGATTTATAATAAATTACATTTAAAATAAATAGTTTATGAGAATAAAGGAATTTTTGTAGGAACAAGGGTGCCAGACCTGAACTGATCCCTTCGTCCCTTCATAATGTATAAAGAAATTATCCAATTTGTAATACCCTTAAAAGCGTACTTCATTGGTTCCCTTGACAGGCAATGATTTATTACTTTACATCGAATATGATCCCACTATACAAATATATAAAAAAAAATAATCTCTATAAATTCAAGCAAATGTAAAACGCGAACAATATTTAAAAATGAAAAACTGAAATTAACGAATGTGACAGCATATATTTTACAACAAAGGAGAGATGGAAATCGTTATATTATTTTTATTTTCAACCGAGTCGACCGACAGTAAGGCAAGAAATTTAGATCATTTTGTTAGAGTAGCGGATTTATCGAATTAAACTGAACATTTAATAAATACAAGTGGGGAAAAAAGACTGCGAGTACATACACATTTTAGGTACATCCTGATACAACTGTTAAAATTGCCAAAAATATCAATGCAATATCACTACATGTGTAACTTATACAGTTTTCAGATTGATCTCTTCACAAAAGAAAAAAGTATAATTTTTTTCGATATTATGAACAAACATTCGTGGTAAAATACAGAGTATAACTGAAATGCGCGACCAAACTACAATGGCGGATTCTACATTATTAATTAACAAAAAAAGTTCCTATAAATTTGTTAGAAGACGCTTAATTTTCGATATACCAAGTGTTCAAATCTAATGGCAATATAGGTGCAATTTATTTTAAATTGCAAATAATATACTTTATTTCGTTTAGATGAGATAATAACAACTTCTTTTAATCAAAAAATAATTTGATGTTTTGTCCCTTTAGCATAATTTTCTGACATTTTACTCTTTATCACGGCAATGATGCTTTCCAACAACATTAAATAAAAATATATTTCTATAAAGCCTCTAGTACTGACAACACAATATTGAGATATTGATATAGCTTGGAAGAAAAAAAATTGAAAGGGGAAGTGCCCATGTGTCTTCCTCGGATTACGGGTAGTCAAAAATTAAAGCTACATGCCAAATTTGGGCCATTTTTTAAAAGGCTTAATAATACAAATTTTTTTCGCATTTTAACACCCTGTATCTCCAAACCGAAACGTTTTGGGGTCCATGTTTAATTAATTTGTAATGTAGTATCCGTGGTTCAAACTTAGTCACAGCAATTTAGATACATCCTATACACGCGCAACACATTGTAACATTCATTAGGTACCTATACAGCCTGAATGACACCATTTTAGCTATAACACTGCTCGTGTACAACATTTAACAGCTTCTTGAGACCTTGATATAAGATTCAATTTTGTTGTAACACACAGTTAGTTAGTTTCCACCCGTCTACTGTTGTATTGTTGATACCTACTTCATGTAAATCTGTGTTACACCCTACAATTAGTTATAGAACATTATTTAATAAATTATATTCTTTAATGTACTACTACCTTCTTGTGAACTTGTTGAAGCGAATTGTAAATCTATTCGAATCGTACTATTATTTGTACTTGTTTATTGATATTATTTCCTTTTAGTATTGTTTAATTGTAAACGAAACTGATGTACCAATTCACCACAACATTTAGGTTACTTGGATGTCGAGTATTGAAGGTTATTTATTTGTTTCTGCCATGGAAGCATGCACTGAATAATATATAGTTTGATTGAACCTAGGTTATGGTCAGTGTTAGAACCTGTTCAGTGGTGATTAAATAGCAGTTGCCCAGTCCGAAATTTATTTTGTGAACGACCAATCATAGTGGTTGAGTTTTTATGAGATTTAATTCAATAAAACCCTTGTCGGAGCGCTTTGAAGCTCTTTGATTTTTGTAACCGGTAAAGCAACAAGCTCGTTTGTGATTTTAAATCTAAACCGAAAGTTTACCTAAATTTAATCAACTGTTTACAATGAAATCCATCGTACAAAGACCTTACCGGTAAAGATTTATAAAGATTGCACATTTTTTAATAAAAATTACAAATTTTGATTAAAGATTACAAAGATTGATCTAAAAGATTACAATTTTTTAAAGATTACAAAGATTTGTTTAGTAAAGATTTTCTTCAGTAAAGATTTAAAATAAAACTAGTAAAGATTCGAATTAATATCGAAATAAAGATTTTTCGAATGAAGATTTTGATTAAGATTTCAGTAAGAATTTTGAGTGAAGACTCGAGTTAAGTTTGATTAAAGATCTGTATAAAGTTTACAAGTTATAGATTGATAATTAAAATTATAATAAGTAAAGAAGTTTCGAGTCTTTAGCGAAGATTATTAGCTAAAGTTGAGTAAAGTCATACAAGATTTAATGAGGATTTAAGAGAAGTTGCCATCCATCGTTGGTCTATTCCAAGCGAACTTTAAAATGCAAGTAAAATTGCTGAGTTTTAGGAAATCTTCATTTTATTTTATTTTTCATTACGGAAAATTGTGTATTTTATTGTGGAAATAATTAGCGAACAATTGTTTAAATGAAGTTATCTATTTTTCTAAATTCTTACTGTTAATTGTGCTTTCTTTTTGCAAATGAACAGTGTGCATATGGTGTATGTATTAATAAGTACAAATAAACATACTAACAGTAACAATGAACTTATGTACCTGGTGGTAACGTATGGAGTCGCTGGCGTTGGTGAAAGCTGTGTCAGCTGCACATCTTTGTGTTGTAATTGAAGGTTTTTTTTCAGTAAAAGAATTTATTTTTCGAAAAAAATGTCTTAACACAAAAAGGTAGGTACTCTTGCAGCATCTTTCAGTTTGAGGGTAAAAATGCTTATGTGCTTAATGATAGATTTCAAAAACATGGATTGCTTTCAAATCAACTAAAATAAGAAACGAGATTACAAAAATAATGATACTAAAATCCATTCTTCTCCAGATACGAGTAAGCATATTTTCACTAGCTTCCAAGTTTCACTAGGCATTAAATATGACTTAAAAATGTTGCCACCAATAATTGTCCTGTAAACTTTTTTTCTTATTTTATTTGATATAATAAGTGAAATTTGGAAGGAATCTATAATATTTTTGATTTTTGAAGTTTGTCTCACGAACATATTTTCCAAATTTTTCCCATTTCTGCACTGAATAGTGGCTAGGAACAACGAAGTCGTTCTTATACGCAAATGCGGCTTACCGAATAATAACATGCCTGCTTAAATCTCCTACTCTAGATATAATGCTTACAAGTAAAATGAGAGGGAATTAAAATAATAAAAAATAATTTATTAATTATTATTACTGCAGTCTTTTTTACATTTTAGTTAAACTTGCAATTCCTATGTTTGTTTTCGTTTGAACCTATATTTTAGAAACACCCTAAACATACAGTCAGTTTTGTTCACAAGTTAATTTTTATTACTTTGGTTGAATTTTTATTAGGTACAAATTTTAACACGTTAATAATTATAGCTTTAATAGTAGTTATCACTTGACAAAATATATGTTTTACCTGAACTTTGAAATCATTAAATTCATTATCCAGTCAGGAAAGTTTTGAATTTGTCATTAAATCACAGGAAACAAGAATATTTAATGTTCTCTAACAATAGACATATATTTAATTGCCCAGGAAAATTTACATTTACATTTGGGTACAACGAAGTAATACTAAATATAAAATAATTTTGTTTTAAAAGCTCTTTTATTTTTAAGTCAAGCATGCAGGGTGAACCTTAAAAAGTATACATTTAAGATTCACACTATATATGAGGCTGTACTTATGTGGGCAATTATTGCAGTTGTATTTTATTTCAACCCCTCAACAAGTTATGAACATTTAAATATTTGTGTAAAAATTTTTCAAATACCTGTATCTTGGCAAAAACTAAAGATATCATAAACTATTTTCATTTTGTTCGTTTTCAAATGTAGTTTAATTTAAAAAATATAAAAATAATATATTTTGAGTTTTTTAATTTTTAAACTAAAAAAGTGCTTTTTGAAAAAGAGTGACGTTTTTTTTCTCGAAATTCTTCGAAATGACGCTAGGATCACTGACGTGAATATTTAATCGAATAATACAGAAAATAAAATCCGTCAAGTGTTTCTAGAACCTTTTTTTTATTTCGTCGTTAACCTATGTATATATAAACGTTTTTACTAAATACAAATGGTCAGAAATATAACAAGCATCTTTTAATATTAAAAAAAATCGGAATATTTAGTTAATAATAATTTAGATATTTAATAATTAATCATCGCGATTTACTTCAATAATAAAATTTGGTTTAATAGCGTACATTATCTGTAAAAAATTAAAAAAACAAAAAGAACAATTTTAATTAAAAAAAAAATAGAATAATAGATCCTACTGTAGAACCCGTCTCATAAATTTGCATATTGAAAGACGTTTTTTGCAGAATCTCTTCAAGAAAAAACCTCCACTCTTTTTCAAAATACGCATTTTTTGGTTTAAAAATAAAAAAACTAAAAACGTATTCTCAACATAAAGGATGTCTTACGGTGACGGCCCATTAGAATTATTTCAGAGACTACTTCGATTTGAATTTTGAATATTTGGGATACCGGGTTTTCGGGCATGCCCTTCTCAACTAAACAACTAAAGTTGTTGTCCACGTACCACTTCCGGTTATACCGGAAGTCGACATCAACTTGCTTATTTTAAATGGAACACCCTATATACAGGGTGTCCCCGGTTCGGGTTGCCTATACCTGAAATGGATACAAAATTTCAATTGTCAAAAAAAATCATTCTTCAAAAAATTTTTGCTTGTTCAGAAACCCGTGGCAAGATAGTCATTTGTTCAGTTTAATGTACAGGATGTTCAAAAATTTGGAAAAGGTAAAAACAGTGAAGAGTAAAGTACCTTAAATCTTAACGCTACGTGAAAAAGTAATGGGGAAAAGTNATAAAATTTGGTTTAATAGCGTACATTATCTGCAAAACAAAAACAAAAAATAAAAATTTTATTTTAAAAAAATAGAATAAAAATAGATCCCACTCTAGAACCTGTCTCATAAAGTTGCATATTGAAAGACGATTTTTTTCAGAATATTTTCAAGAAAAAAAAAACTCCAACTTTTTTCAAAATGCGCTTTTTGGTTTAAAAATAAAAAACTAAAAACATTATTTTTACATTTTTTTTTAAACTGCATCTCAAAACGAACACGTTATAGGTGTTTGAAATGTTTTACCCAAAATATTCAAAGTCTAACCTCTTGAGGGGAAGCTGCTCTAAATAGGTAAGTACTAAATAATACAAAAAATCGAGAATACTAAAAATGGTCAGGTCACAACCTCGCTGTTTAGCATGGAATGCCCCATATACCTACATATACTAAAACGTAAGCAAACAGCAAGTTGAGAGAAAAGGGGTAAATAATATTTTTCGCTTTCATAGCGTCATGATTACGTAAATTTTTTTCAAATTGGAACATCCTGTGCCTCGAAAATGAAGCGTTTCTGGGCACATATTTATAGGAACTATTTTTGCAAATTTGTGACATAAACTCGATTGCTAAAGTTTCGTTGAGTATTGTTTATACCTAGTTTGACCCGGTATACCTACCTATTTGATTTGCCTATACTAATAATTTACTAATACAATTTGCACATATTTGCATCATTTATTGTATTTACACATAATAATGTAATATTTATACACAATACGTAATACTTTACACATAACTTATCCCCTTTATTGCGAAAAAATATACTGTACAGGAAACATCCTGTAAACTACTAGGTATGTCCTCGATATCGTAACCCAAATAATAATAATAATGTTTATTCACATAAGCTTACAGTGGTCGTGAAGCGTCAAAATAGACTTGTTTACAATACATAAGCGTATATTAATAATAATACTTATTTAGTTCAAATTTATAAATATGTATCGATAAAATTATACAGCATTACATCAAATAATACATCTAGGACCTAGTTTAAAACTGTAGTTGAATTGTATAAAACAAAGTGATAATAAAATATTTTTTAACAAATTCATCACCTAGTTATTTAAAAAGAAATCATTTTTAGTATAATAACAGTTTGTAGACAAAAATAAGTGCAGTGGTTTCCTGTAGGTGTTGTAAATACTAATCTCTCTAATCTCAACGTAAAAATAGTTGAAATGCCTATTGCAGAAGTATGCGAATATAGAAAGATTATAATAATAAAATGTTTTAAACAAAAACAACAAAAATGAGAAATCAAATAGATAGTAATGAAATTTCGTAAATCATTAAAAATATCGTTTTTTAAGCAGTAGGCATGTTTACCTTTCTATAAATATAGAAGCGTATGTACATTGAAGTCAATTAGTACAATTAGCCTAAACGAATATGTAATAAAATAGCAGTACCACGTAATGGAAAGGTAATGGAAAGTGGGATAAATTAGTAAAGTTGTTCTAATTTCAATTTACTGTAAGCATTTTTGAAAAAAATCTGAAGTACAGGAATATCTATCACTTTATTTGAAATCCTATAAGAAAATTAGGTACCTACTAATGATATTTCAATATTGAAACGGTGACATTTTATGTCAGAGTTTTATACACATCAAAAACTTGTATTTTGATTACTTTTCAAGTAAAAGCGCCTTACAATTAAAAACAATATAATTTTCTAATTTAATTTTTGCATTTTTTTTCAAGAATATAGTTAACATTTTACCCGACTCTTTAAATTATTTAGGTTCGCACCAACTTTCGACCTAAACTGGTTAATTTTTTATATACAGAATTCAAATTTTGTTTGTAAAATATATCTAATATTTGTGCAAATATCTCTGAAGATATTTAATGTGATGAAACTTCAGCAAGTGACATAAGGGGTAACGCCACTCTAGAGGCAAGAGCTGTCAGGAGTATCGTTTGAATAAATTTTCATTTGTTTATTTTCATAGGGCATAGCCTGCCTCGTTATACGAACAATAATGTTTATAAATACTCAGATATTTCAAAATAATGCAAGTACTTTCTAAGGACAATTTAATTTTGACTTGGACTATGTCAATGTTATTTAGAGAACTAAATAAAGGATGATGTACTACCACACCTTCACTATTTTAGCAATAACTAAAACGAAAATAGATAACGACCTCCGGTTTGTGTATTTGTTTTCCTTAACCTATCAAGCCATGAAAAAAATCTATATCATTGCAATTAATTTTTTTAGTAAACGGAGACAATTACAAAATTTTTCTGATAAGAATCGTCTACCGTTGGGCAGGAAAATAATATTTTTATACCCATGTATAAAAATACATTTTATTAATAGTACTTTAAAATGAGCCGTCTTTTCTTGAAATCGATTAAGGGCCCCATGTTCTTTAAATAGTGTTTTCCGCAAAGACAAACAATTTCAATCATTTAATAACTGAATAATCTGAAGCTTATCAAATAATAGGAATGTTATGTCATGCCATCTGGTAATTTTCAAAGACGCCGCAGTAAAACGAATAAACAGGTGCAAAAAACGATCAAACCATCAAGGTTTTAGGTACTGAAATCTACGAAAATACTAACTTTTTTATATATAATTCCACATGTAAATATTCTTATAACATTTACTTGCTTAGTCCTACATATAAAATTGTTTACTTTTATTTATAAGTACGTGAAAATAATTCTTAAAATGTGGGGTTAGAATAACAGCAAACGCATGTTTTACAAACGCTTTTTTTTAGTTATTATTTTATTTGAGTAAATTTAAATGGTAACAATGAATAAACAAAACATCAAGGATTTTATTTTTGTGCTTACTTTTGTTCTACACGTTTTACTTTTAAAGATTTCAGTACCTAAAAACGCCAGAAATTTCACTATTTCTCGGCCAGGAATATGGCCACCTTAAGGCATTTAGAAGTTATGACAATTTAAAAATTTCCGAGATGGCGTCCTTTATACTGAAGTTGTTATGGTAATAACAAAAAAAAAGTTCAAACAAAACTTGTGAAGGCTTTAACAGTGTATCTAAAAGGCGTATTTTCAACTTAGGTTATATAACCGAAATTTCGCAATTTTCTGTGCTTTTATTAAAATACTTGCACTATTTATTTTTAAGTTTACCCTCCTGGAGTAAACTTTTATGAAAAATCCTGAAATACATCAACTTTAGAATTTGATTTTTTTTACAATAAAATTATTTTTGTAAATATTTGATTTTCACTACAATTTTTGTCGAGCAAATATTTGAAAAAGAATAATTTTTACCTTTATAAAACCTGGGGTTCGAAATACTGTATAGAAATTGTATAGAAACAGTGATTTCTTGAATAAACTGTTTTTGGGAGTAAACTTTAGGGGTGCTTTTTACCCCCTTACAATATGGTGAAACCTCAATCAAATCGGTGACTGACACTTGGATAAACTTCCTTGTTAGTAAAGTCACCACTCCAAATTTCATCACTTTATATGACAAATATCTTCAGAGATGTTTGCGTAAATGTTATATTCTTTAAAAAAAATAGTACCGTGTATTTTGGAAATTAAGCCGTTTACTACATAGGTACGTTTATACGAATTTTTCTTCGTAAAATTATCCAATATAATATATAATATGTGAAATGATCTTACCTTGATCCGGGTCTGAATTTTTCGTCGTACCACAGGCACATATGGAAAATAGTAGCCATGTATCTCTTATATGCTGACATTTCCGTACTTGACATATTGGTCATAACTAGTATATTTACAGATGAAGGTAACGTTAAAAGTGCTATCAGTCCTAGAAATTTACTTAAGAATAAACCGAATATATTCCTGTAAAAAAATTCTTGACCCCTAAAAAGAGCAAATAAAATTATTGTCAGGAGATATATTGTATTATATTGAAAAATTTGCTAGTACCTAATCTCAAAAAAAAAATCTTACTTTTTGAACAATTGTTCATCATAGTATGGTGGTAACTTTAAATTGTTATTGAAAGCATCTGAAGTTTCATCACAGGGTACTTTGCTTCCTTCATTCAAGAGATTTTCCACAAACTGTTCTGCTGAAAAATCTGAAAAGCACATATAGGTATTACTAAATATTATGATTATTGTTAGTTAAGCAAAATTAATCATTGCATAATAATACACATAATTTAAATTTTTAAGATTTTTAAATTTAACCTTTTTTAAGTCTGAATATTACTCATATTATACGAAACGTAAACATAAATTTCACATTTACAGGATAATGACATACACCATAGTGACCTTGAACTTAATATAAACATCCAAGAGCTACAATAAACAATATTAAATGCTTTCTCCTGCTTCCACATGACTAGCGGCGCTAATCCTATTCTACTATATTTATCATTTGTTAAACGCCAGTGGCCATATAATGAATTAAACTATGATTGTTACGTACTTAGATAAAAAGAAAAATATTGTAATAAGCGTTTCTTCAGGGTCTTCATTTTAAATTAGTTATTATGAGTGTAAATATTGTTAAATACCGGTAGATTGTTATAACATCTTATTGCTAAAAAGCGGTATTACTAAATTGAATACTTGTGATGGTGAAATATTTTTATTGAATTAGTTTACAGTTTCATTAGGAAACTGATTAGGATTATCACCTTTACCTTAAGAAATAAAAGATATAATACGCGTACCTAGTACTTTGTTATTTCCTAACAGGTTTAACATCTAAGAACACTGTTGCTTAATTTTGCATCAATAATGACCTTAAGATGCCCGTGATCAGGGTTACATTGGTTTGTTTTTAATTTTATTTCTATATCAAGGTGGCTAAGTTGGTGATAAAAAAATACAAACGAGTCTACAAGGTTTGTCTGTTATAACATAAAAATGTTAATTTCAAGTTTACAAAAAAATGTTAATATAAAAGTTACAGATACTTTTTCAAGAAAAACCTGCAGCATAAAATGAATTGCTTTTGAATGATAACAAAGCAAAAATGAAGGTAAGTTTTACATACTAAAGTACCTAAAATATAGTACATATATGAATAATACAGGGTAATTCACAACTTATCCAAAAAAATCAATATCGTAAAAAAATATGTAAAATCCTTATAGCTCCCGAAAAAATATTGAAGTTGTAGTATTTTCAACCCTTAAATCGCTGGATTACTGCACAATAGCTGTTGTAACATCAGGTATGTCAAATTATTTTATTAATTATAACCACAAATTAATTTTATTAATGAATAATATCAATAGCGGCAAAAACTGTTGAATTTGCTTATACAAAATTTAATTTATTTCTTTCCCTGACAAAGAAATTCTTTCAATTTTTTTGTCCGTTCATTTTTTATTACGCTTTGCCGCCGTGCCGGTCGCCGATTGCACTCTTTGCCTTGCGCAAGGTCAGGTTTTACAGTGGACCAGTTTCCAGTGCCGTGCAGAAGTGTATTTTAAATCATTTTCGAACTGCCCGTTCTGATTTTTTTTTACAAAATTGTATTTGTAAGAGTCCCCTTTAATTTCATAAATGTTTTTAATAAGTTCTGAAACACCCTGTATGCACGCATAACATTCAGTTTATTCATGTAACTTTGAGGAGGTTTTTTTCTTAAATTATGTTAAAATTGGCTAAAGATAAAGATAAAAAACTCTTGAATTGCCAATAGTGTAATCAAAATGTTTAGATTGTCAAATTAATATTGCTACGTAATTGCATCTTGAAGAGAATTAATCTCTGAAAATTGCCTCAAATTGTTAGCATACCGAAGACAGTTAGGTACTAGGTCATCTAAAAAACATGTTATAATTCCTAGACAGAAACCTTGTAGGATACAGGATGTAGCAACATATTCCGCTGACTTAGAACTACCGATTGTAAAGGGCAAGAAAGGTAAAATATTAATAGAGTAAGAAAAATGTTAGATACGCCAATCGTATCTAGTTTATTAAATGCTTTACTGAAATCGGTATAGGAGATATCAACGGGATTGTCGGCATCTAATGCAACACGTAGATGTTGAGTCAGGTATAGAAAATTAGTTGTCTGGATCTGCCTTTCGTGACCATGTTGAACTGCAGTAAGTTTTCGATGAATTTCACTATAAATTATGTCATGTCAATAAAAATCAAGTAGCGGTATAGCAATTAGCCGAACTGATTAAATGTGAAACATACTGTATATATAACTTATTTTAAATCTTGCAGTTAGACGTGAGAAAGTTTAAATTATCGTATTATTTAACCTATACAATACATTTTGTCGTTAAGAGGAATGTTGACTCTCACTGGCTGTTTGGAAAACAGTTGAAACGAGATTATTTCAAGTATCATTAAGAGCCAACTTTTACCTTTTAAAGCCTTCATTGACAAAACAAATTCAAACAATGTTACAGACATAAACAGTAAAGAAAATAATTGAATAATTAGAAAAGGACTGTACGAATATACATATGTTGCTTCGTGATATTTTAGAATGGATGGTCAAACTAGGATCACATTCAAAAATACAATCATGAGAAAAGGCATGATGACAGATTTTGAAAAACTGTTCTATGATATTCGGAAGTATTTATTATTTCCAAAAAATATATTACTTCTGTAGAAAATAAAAGGTTTAGTAGAAAAATGTCGCCATTTTAATTTTAAATCTAAACTCACGCAAAAACGGTCGCAGGTGTCATGGCGTCTACATGACGTCATATCTATGTTTGTCAACAGTAAACATAAGTTGCTAATATTTTGTGTTGCAAGATTCATTAGTTAAATTTATTTATAAAAATACAAAGTTACCATAGTAGTATATGCATTTTATTTACCCTCAAATTGTACGTTTGTATAATAATGGATACACATTATCTTTCCATGAAGAGACTAAAATATTAAGAAAATCTGATACATCGTTGTCATCAAATGTAACATTAATTATTTCAATTTTTTTATTTGTACAATAGTTGCAAAGAATTACACCGAAATAGCCCTTTTGAAGTCATGTTAAATACATTTAAGCTGCCATCTGCACATAAAACTTCTGGGTCGGTTTTGCTTTTTCCACATAATGTTTAAAGGTCTTCACTTAATTTCAATAATACTGTTTTCACAGATTGCATCAGGCGATCCTGTTATCATGGGATAGTTTTTGCAACACACACAACACCACATTTTTTAATTTTCTCCCCAGTCTTTTTCCTCACTTCATCCTACAACATTCTATCGCGTTTCATGACCAATACGTCTGGGATTTTTCCTCCCATTATTAACGTGATCAGAGTTGCATCATTGGTTTTGCACCGACTAAATTCAAACGCTCGTGAGGCTGTCACTCTGCCATATCTTAACTCATGCCAAAAACAACTTTGATGTTGGTCTCGTCTCTTCTTAAACTTTCATGTCATCTTCTTCAGTCGATACGAGTATTTTCAAAAATGTGTCGCAGGACTGTTCTTTGTATTTCAGCGCCAATTTATGTAGGTATGGATAAACTTTTGATCACAAACAGTCTTTTTGATATTTTATTAACTCGCAGTTGTTGAGTTTTATTTTCTTTCCTTCTTATAGAAACTTTTCAAGTACCTAACGTTCCCTGATTATGGTTTTGGTAACACAAAACTAAGCAACTGATAGTTGGGAAACACAAAATATTTAAACGAAGATAAATACTGCGGATATTGTCGAAGTACAAATGACACAAAATGACATTTACATAAATGTGACGTAATTCTCTCTGATTGGTGTTCAACCTATCATGGCGGTTTGCTGTGTTATCAAAAATATTATCAATCCCGCTCATAATATAAAAATAAATACGTTTTTTATAATCAATTAATCATATTTTATTAGATAAATTCATAATATTAGCGATTCTTGGTTACGTCATCGTGCCTAATGTAGATAAGATTTTGTAGGAAATACTTCAGTATTAAATTGATGAATTTCATATCAAAATACTCGAATTGGATTAGGTAGAAAAGAAGTGTTAATAATTTAATTTTTGTAATAGTATTATTTAACGAAAATATTTTTGATATTTGATATTTCATACTATGGTTATAAATTTGAAATTATACATGAAGTATGGTCGATGGTAAATAATAATCAGATTAATCTTAATTTCCCAGATGAATTTCGCAATGCTACCAGTTTCAACAATTATTATTTTTTTGATTCTACATCTAATTTAAATGCCAATTACTACATATTTTATAACTGTTTCAGACGATTTATAGCTTATCATGGTCACAAGAATAATTAATTACTAAACAGAAACTTAACAGGATGGAGCCATTTCGGACAAAATGTTTTAAGCATATTTAATATAGGCATTAGTACCGTTAATACATGCTGTAAAACTTCCTTAGAAATAGAACATTTACGCCTTCAATGGAGAATTTCATGTGAAAAGCTAACCTCAAAGAACACATCCTAAACAGTACAGAAATCTTCCTCCAATTAATACTATGCTTACAACATACAAATACAACCAAAAATTACGAAATTGAAAAGATTTAGTACTTTAACGTTGTTAACTAAAGTGACTGATGAAATCTTGAAGGCTACTGATAATTCTTGTATTTGTTTTTCTCTTCGAAAGAGATATACTTTCTTCTACCGTTGAACATTTCAAGAAGCACGTATTTTAAATAGTATGATACATTTAACGTTTACTTCTGTATTGATATTTATGTCAACTCTGTAAAATTATGTATTTCTATTCAAAGAAGTTTAAATCTTTTGCAGAATTTCAGGGCTCATTCAATCAGGGCTGATTAGTTTTGTTTAATGGTTCAATGATTTCCGGCTAGTTGCCACGTCGTCGATTTACAACTCAACGATATGTTAACGACACCATCATCTGGCCCCACGGACGCAACACCGTAGCAGATTTCCTGTATCACATCAGTGGGATACATCCAGATATCCAGTTTACCATGCAAACAGAGAAAATGCCGCCCTTCCCTTTTTGCATGTTTTGGTTGAGAGAAAATCAAGTATATAGGAAGCCAACTCACACAGACAGATATCTGAATAAGGAGTCCCACCACCACCCAGCCCAGAAAAAGGGGATCATAAATACCTTGATTCATCGAGCGCGGATCACCAGCGAGCCAAGACATTTAGCCGAGGAACTAGAATACATACGCACCGCACTGAGAGGGAATGGCACGGCGAGAAATATCGAGCGAGCTATCAGGAGGAGACATCGACGCTTTAGTACGAAAACATGCTATCTCAGATTTCGGTTGGAAAACATGCTAAGTATCTCAAATTTCAGTTGTAAAACATGGTATCTCAAATTAAGTTTGGAAAACATGCTAACTCAGACCTTTAGGTAAAAACATGCTACCTCACTATCAAAATTGTTAATTACAAAAATAGAATATTATGCAGAATGCTGCAACACGTACATTACTCGACGTTTTTTGAAATAACAAATTATAAAAAAATAGTGTATACCTTAATATACAAAAATAATGTTATTACTAAAAATTATTCAATTTTTTTCATACAAATTTGCTTTGATATCAAAAGTAATAGCGTACTCTTATCTAATTTATAGTCGCTACTCTTGATACACTTAATTTTTATACAATAAAAAGAAATAAAAAGTGGACCAGGCTAGGCCACAAACTCCGGGTCCGAATCTTTCTTACTGCACCTCAATAAAAACAAATGGCTTCATAAGGGTACGGTAGTCGCGTGCTTGCATAGACTATGAAAATTAAATGCATCAAACTTGTATGAAAAAAATCGAACAATTTTTAGTAATAACAAACATTTTTATTTTATTTTGTTATTTCAAAAAATGTCGAGTACGTGTTGCAGCATACTGCATATTATTCTATTTTTTTAATTAACAATTTTGTCGTTTATAACAGTGTAACTTAACAAAATTAATTGAAAAAAGTTGAATAAAAAAAATAAAATAAACAGTGTACCTGAACATAAACATTCCTTACTTTTTAAAATAGTACATTATACTAACGAGCGTTCAAATAAAAACGTGGTCGAAGTTGGCTCTGACACATTGGACGTAGGGAGTAGCTTATAGCGACCAACTTAACCTCATTTCTCAACGAGCTGTATAGCAGCTGTCAGTTTCAATAACGTTAATGACTATATAACTTTATTTTAAAGAATAATCGTGATAACAATAACAAACAATTAAAGGAGCTGCGGAAAGTGTCCCCCTCCTTGTTATAACAATAAATTAAAGCAGCTGCTGAAAGTGTCCCCCTCCTTGTTCCAAGCACTTTTCACACCTGTTCCTCAAAGAATTAAAGACATTTTCTAAGATGCTCGGGGTATTGTTAATTTCACGAATCTTGTCTATAAGTCGAGCCTGCAGATGGTTTAAATCAGGAATAGGCAGTTCAAAAATAGTGTTTTTAAGGTAAGGCCACAAAAAGAAATCA
>NW_019416452.1:340853-361553 GCF_000390285.2 Anoplophora glabripennis
ATTTTTGAAAAGAACCGGTGACGGATATCAAGCGAAAAAATCGAAAATATTGACAAAGGGTGAAATCGACCGTTTTCTATCAAGTGCAGATGACAAAGAATTCTTAATGATTAAGGTAAGATTACTTTTGTTGTTAGGTATTTCAATTATTAAGTATTTTGATTTTTTATAGGTTGGATTAATTCTGGGGATTGCCGGAGCTTGTCGAACTGATGAACTAGTCAATTTAACTGTAGATGATATTGAGGATGTAGGCTCTTCCTTGATTGTAAAAATTCCAAACACTAAGACAAAGATTCCACGAACCTTTGTGGTTACCGATGTGGGAAATATGCTTGAATTGTTTCGAAAATACCTGTCCCTTCGTCCTCCCCACGTCAAGCATAAGCGCCTTTTTTTGTACTACAAAGCAGGAAAATGTAGTTCGCAGCCAGTTGGCAAGAATACCATGGGAAAAATTCCGAGTGTAGTAGCTTCGTATTTAAAATTACCTGATGCTGCATGTTATACTGGTCACTGCTTACGAAGATCTTCAGCGACATTACTGGCAGATGCTGGTGTGGATATCACGACAATAAAGCGTCATGCTGGTTGGAAATCAACGACAGTCGCTGAGGGTTATGTCGAGAACTCCATTGAAAATAAGACCGAAATTGCTAATAAGGTTTTAGTAGATACCACTACTAGCGCAATCACAAAAACTGTAAATGTAAGCGAAAGTAATATTCCTTCTAATATTAATTTTGAAAGTTGTACAAATGTAACATTTAATTTAAATGTTAATAAATAATTTCAATGTTATCTTTTTTTTGCATGAAAAACGTTCTCCATAATGTAAACTCCCTTGGGAGCATTATACTCCCTTGGGAATAATCGACTACTTCTGTTTTAATTTTGATGTCATAGAAACTGATTTCTACTCCCGACCGTGGAAAAAATATATTATAAGTTTATTATAAATTCACGGTTTCAATCATTCGATGTGCCAACTTAAATTTCTAGTCACACTGAGATAGCATGTTTTTACCTAAAGGTCTGAGTTAGTATGTTTTCCAAGCTTAATTTGAGATAGCATGTTTTCCAACCGAAATCTAAGATAGCATGTTTTCGTACTAAAGCGTCGACATACGCCCATGGAGAAACGGGAGTACTTAGCGACGACCAATCTACCTTACGTGAAAGGTTGTACAGATAAAATCGAACATCTTTTGTAAAAGAGGAATATCAACACGGTATTCAACACTGTAAAGAAGGTGGCGGCAGCGTTTCCAAAGATCTGCAACAACGACCAGCTCCAGGGCCCCGGTGTGTACAGTATTCCTTGCTGTTGCGAAAAGGTCTACATAGGACATACAGAGAGACACATCAACACGAGGTTAAAAGAACACAAAAGTCACCTCAAAAATAAAAACTTGGAAAAATCTGTAGTAGCAAAGCATAGGGCGGACACAGTGGATCTGAGTGAAGCCAACATGGTGGTGAGAGAGAGAAGATTTTGGCCCCGACTATACAGAGAAGCATTAGAAATTTACAAAAATCCGAACAATTTCAACAGTGGCGGTGGCGTGGATCTGCCAGGTATATGGAATAGAGTCATCCGTGAAAGTAACCCACTGGAACGTCAACAACGCGTACGAGGTCACCCACCGGAACGTCATGAATCAGTGACCACATGAAATATAAATAGTGACAAGATTAGTAGAACTCCAGTTTCAGAGTAACTTCTGAAGAAGACAGCGATATGTCTCTCGAAACGTCAAGAGTTGTAAATCGACGACGTGGCAACCAGCCAGGAAATCATTCAACCAGGGCTGATTAGTTGACTGAAATACTTATATTCGTATATCCTGAAATAAACCTTAACTAATTTTTAATTAATAAATAATTACTACAGTTTTCTAAAGATAACCATGACATTCTCAACTTCAGATTTTCATCTGTATTTTTTTATGATGACCATATTACACCATTTTTATGACACCCTGCTTCTAAAGCTTTTCAAATTTTCAGTAATATGTAAACATATGCCTCTATATTTTTTCCTTATGACAAATGAAATAAAACCATTTTAAAAGGAAAAATCAAAGAGTAAATACCGCCCTTGTACTAATTCATGACACACATAAATCTACAAACAATTCGCACACAAGTAAGGAACATCGGCTCCTTGCACCTGCAGGAACTCAATCAAGTGCTTGAGCAGCAATCATATCGCCTAGCATAAAACAAATTCTTATACTGAATTGGACCAGAACTGATGGTTGGTCCTCATTATAGAAAAACGGAAAAAGCAAATAGAAACCGCAATTGTAAACGATGCTATGTGTATTTAACTTAAATTTCCATCTTAGTAAGTTCTATCACCATCTAAGTAAGTAAGCAAGGGCTTCGGGGGACCGCCTAGCCGGGTGTATTGGCCGGCGAATTTCGATCTGCCGCGTCAAGCATCACGGACGTGGGCCGGAATTTGGATGGGTGACCTAAGGCAGGCTCGGGGACGTGGCTGTAGTAGCCTACCAAGAGACCTGGGTCGCCCAACATTTGCCGCACGCGTGTGGTCCCCGATAAATTGTAATGAAAGCAGAGCAAGAAATCTCTGTAACTCAAGACCATGCTATCATACATAAACTGTACGAGACTTTGCCACCAAGCCATCCGTGTAGTAAATAAGATGGTTTGAAGAAAAGTACTCGAGTAATGAAGGAGGGTGTACAAGGGGCCTAATAAGGCCTAAGTGCCGTGGTGGAAGACAATTCCACCACCCCTCCGACATACATACATGCAAGGGCTTTGAATCATAGAAATTATTTTCCTCAATTTCGTAAATATCTTTTACATCACCTGAAAGTCCTCTTTTTTCTCCATTCCATCCAACCCTAAAGCACTGATTTAATAGAAAGGAGATTTGCATATATTTCATCTCCTCAAATAAACTGACACCTGAGTTCTTTCACGTCATATTTACTTAAAAAAAAAATATGTTTGCAAAGTTAAATGCAAAATCAGCAGTATGATCCGGGAGCGCTGTTGTTTTCTTTTTACTATGTATATTAAGTTTTTTTATTCCTGCTACACAGCATTCTTACCGTTTCCAGTTTAATAGCTGTTAGTTTCATTAAGTGGGGCGTTTATATGCGCAATTTTTGTCCAATATTTTAGAAAATCTAAGGAAATTAGAAAC
The DNA here is from genome assembly GCF_000390285.2 of Anoplophora glabripennis. Taxonomy (NCBI): domain Eukaryota; kingdom Metazoa; phylum Arthropoda; class Insecta; order Coleoptera; family Cerambycidae; genus Anoplophora; species Anoplophora glabripennis. Next base: position 344,035 of record NW_019416452.1, read on the forward strand.
AATACCTCTTCACTGTGCCAGTTATACAAGTTCAAAATAAGGGAAAACTCGCATGTTTATCTTATTTTTTGAATTTTGCACACCTATTAAACATACAGAAAATCTAGTATGGTACTATAAACATAATCACACCCCGCAAAATACTTTTAGGAAACTATTAACACATGCATTAACCATAACTGTTGAGTATTATTACAAATTTGCTGGACAAAACAGGAGAGGTACATTTTCTGGTGTTTACATATTCTCCTTGATTTTTCAATGCGAAAAATTAAAGGGAGTTGCTGTAGTTTAGTGTTACGCTTCATCACTTCCTGGATGGATATACTTGTTGTCTTACAAAAAGTGTAATTTCGTGTCTATAAAACGCCAGCCTTTATAATATTTACAATGATCAATACGATTAGTATTTTTTAACCTTATTAATGCTTGCCCCTTAATTAAATATCAACTTAACATTTTTATTAAGCCAATGTGTTATTAATATATTCATTAATACAGTTTTTATTGAAGCATAGCTCTTACAAACGTCATTTAAAAATTTATGTAAAAATAAATTATTCCCGATCCGAGAAATAGAAAGATTGAGGGTTCCGGATACATAGTTCGATCATCCCTTTACAACCCATTTCATTTAAAATTTAGCTAACTTTAAACTCTTGAAAGTGGCTTCGAAACGGGAGTCGAAAAAGTCAAGACTTAAATAATATTTGTGTGTATAAGATAACGAATACAATCGTATAAATCAAATAGTCACATTTACGTGAAAAAAAATTACGGTCCTTTAAAAACTGCTGTTAATTTGTAAATAAAAATTATTCAGCCTTGTTTGTATTTTTCACATGCAGACCTAAAACTGATTAACTTCGCTGCAAACCAAGGTCTGACTTCCTTCTATACAATGGACTTTATACTACAATTATATTAAACATGGGTATGTATAGTTATGTGTTTAGCCAATAGAAAACTTTCGACATTTATATAAAAAATGTATTGTTTTATGCACCATTATGCATTATTTTATACGTTCCCTTGAGCGTAAAGTTACAAACTTAACATTCAAATTTTACATGCAAGGATAAACTGATATCAATATTTCTACAGGAAATAATAAGTTGAAATGCGTTTTAAATAACATATTCTCATGTACGGTTGTATGCCATACCTCCACTTAAGTATGTAATAAGAAAATTGTTAAACTTTTGAAAAAAAAAATGGGATTTGTAGTGCCACTGGTTGCACGTTTTAAAAATATTCTTGCCTTTTGCTGCTAAAGAAATATGTACATCCAATATACGATTATTTAAATGAAACACTAATTATATAATATGTTTACAAAGCTAGAGACACTATTTGAGGAGCAAATAAATCGTGGGTCATTTGAGTATGCTATTCGCACTTATTATACACAAATGAAAGATACACTGTCATTTCTTAAAAAAACGCAAACATTTATTCACATAATTTTCACAATAAAAGACACACGTCTCCATAATGAAAACTAATGTCGAACTGATGGTTAGTTAAAATTAAAGTAATTGTTTTATTTACTACAAAAAAAACGGAATAAAAAATTGACGGTACGCGATGGACACAAATGTTCACCTTTTTTTATGTAGTATGTGATTCGAGGATGACTCCAGAGGTCATCAATAAGTTTCAATGATTTTGATTGTTATTAATTTTAAGCGCCGTTTTGCAGTTTCAACAATGATTATTAAAAGCATTTTCCCTACAAATAAAAAACCCTCTCCAATTTGCAAATACCTTGTATTTTCAAAAATTATGATCAATATTCTCATCACACTGTTATAAAGTTTTTGGTCTATGTGATTGTTTTCGATGTTTTTTGTCTACAAAAATGATCTCCTAATTTGGAACAATCTGTTTAGCAACTAAATAAAAATGAAAAATAATAACGTCACATTATTCTCAATAGAGTATACCTTGAAACAGTATATCGAAATACTTTTAAGAAATCTGTTTACGAAATCCTTTTATCGCAATTTTTTTAAACAGTTCATTCTACATATTATTACGTACAAAATAACTTTTTGGTAAGTATTTAAATTAGGTACTTAGTATTTGGTACCTTTTGAGTCAACAGTTTTTTAGATATTCTTTTTATTTTAAGAGATATTTACCATATTTTTACAAAGAAATCCCCTAATGTTCATGTATTCTGAAACTAATTTGTTTTTTAATATATTAATTTTCAAAACATATATAGTGTGCTACCTTGTATAAATATTCTATCTTATTACTACATACTTTGACTATATCTTTATCTAATGTTTTCATTATAAACACTTAAAAAATCCCTTATCAAATAACACACTCTTAAACAAGTGACCTCAACCATATAATGTAATCTTTATCGCTTAGAAGATTAATTTGTATAAAAAATTTACGGCGTATATTATCAAATTGTCACTACAATGCAATATATGTATATTTCACAAACATTAACAATGTTAACATTGTTAATTTAAAACATAGAAAATAATAATAATAATAATAATAATAATAATAATAATAATAATAATAATAATAATAATATCTCTACTCCTCATTCTAACTACGAGAATTAGTCCAGAAGTCGGAGACTTGTGCAGGAGAGGAGGCGGCATATTATTATTAAGCAGGCCGCATTTGCGCCCAGGAACGACTTATGTTGGTAGGCCCTAACCACCATTCAGTGCAGGAATGAGGGAAACCTGGAAAACCTCATTAATTAGGGCGGTGGTCAAATTCCAACCGGTGTCAATCTCTCACATTGACCCAAGCCAACATCCTTCCACCCTACCATAAAACACACACACACAGAGGGTGCCAATCCTCCGTACAAGCATAGCTAATCAACGGTCTACCGGCCGCGGGATTCGAAACCCGGGCAGATAGTCGATTTAAGTACTGACACCTTAAACCGTGCGGCTATCGACCGAATTCCAGAACTAATAACAAAAAATGATCATAAATCCTTTTTATAATCTTTTCCAGTATTAAATTATTTTGTCATCTCAAAATGAAAAAAAAATCTGTATTGTTTATAAAAATTAACTTAATTTAACTATTTGGTCAATAAATACAATAATGAAATTACACTAATTCAATACTATAAGGTAATTCTAATTAGATAATATATACCTACTCAATTTGTGCAACAAAACAATGCCAACAAAAACTTTGTCCTAATTTTTTTTTTTGGTTGAAATAAGATATTATTTCTATTTACTGTTAATTTCAAACTATCAAAAGTAACTATTTCGTTTTAAATATGTGAATGTTTATTTATTTTGCAATTTTCTTAGCAAAGTTTATTGCATTCAATTTACAGTTAATTAAAATGACTGAAAGTAATTATCCGACACACAATAGTACCTAATTTTATATCCTAACATAAAATTGCACTAAAGCAAATTCCAATTTTGATTACTAGAAAAGGTTTATAACCGTACTAATTAAAAATTTAATAATACAAAGAAAAGTAAATAAATTATTAAAATGCAACGGATTATGTCTTTAAGTAGACGTATATGTTATTGCTATTAATATAATTATCAATAATTATACACGATGGTGTGATTTTCAGTTATCGAATCTCAGGAACAGATAGATTATACAGGGTGTAACTTTAAATGGGGTTCATATTTATATAGTTTTAGTGCAGCGATTTGAAGAGTCTATTTGTCGTTTTTTTTTTGACGTAGAACCAAGTCAGACATGGTAGGTTTTATTAAGTATGTGATTGGGCATATGAAATCGTATTTTACGACATTTTTTGTTGGTCGGGATCTTTTTAATTTCGAAAAACTAAAAAAAATCTATTTTTATGAGAATATGTTTTTTAAGGTCTCCACCGTTATATCTCAAAAAATAATTGTACCATCAGACTAATTTTTCTTTAAATTAGAGCAGACACAATAGCGCTTTTAACAGTACTAATGGATTTTATAAATCTCGCTTTTCATTTCGCTAAATATCAGGAAAACTTGATATTTAAATTTTGTGTAATACTATTTTCACCAATCGATAAACTTTTTTATTTATGATTTTTTTTATATACATGCAGCGAAGAAAATGAAGCTCAAACATTACATAAGTTTTTGAAATAATTAGTTTTTTCCTAAAGCTTATAGTTTGGCAACAAACGATTATTTCATAGCGCGCTAAACTGATACATGGGACGTCCAACGTAATGTGTAATCTACATAGTGTACGGCTTGCGGGATTTGGAGTAGGTACGTGCCTAATAAGCAGTGTGTAATAATCACCAGAATATATTAAGTTTTTAAGACAATGGAGTGCATTATTTGTAAGAAAACTATGCGGGATGATGACAAATCTGTAGTACAGAGATCTAGAATTCAAGATTTGTTGTCACTAATATCTAGTGCTGAAAAAAGACAAGACAATCGCGCAAAAGAAATTCTACCAAAAAAAAACGATATTTTAAATGGCGAAATTAAAATAATATACCATATAGACTGTCGTAAATCATATGCTAGGTTTCAAAACATTGATCTTCTTACCTGCATTTTGCAATCAGAAAGTGCCGCCGGTCTCTCAAATTATTCTGGAACTCGGTTAAAATTGCATACTTTTGAAATGTGCCTTTTCTATATCTATACTAATATTATAAAGAGGAAAGATTTGTATTTTTGTATGTATGTTTGTTACGAATAAACTCAAAAACTACTGGACGGATTTCGATAATTCTTTCACCATTAGAATGCTACATTATCCCTGAGTAACATAGGCTATATTTTTAATATCCCAAAATGTTTAAAATAAATGTACACCCATGCGAAGCTGGGACGGGCCGCTAGTTTGCTATAATAGTGGAACTAAAAAGAAGAAAGGCTTGATATATGTTCAAAAAAGCAATTAAACAATTTTAAATAATGTTTAGGTGCCTAAAGTATAGTATAGGTTACCTACTCAAAAGAACATCGATTTTAAACCTACTATAATAATTTTTTTAGGAAATTGTTTATATATTTTACTGCATAATATGGAATCTTTTTAGGCACTGAAAAGGCTACTTATCAGAAAATTATAAATGCTGCGAAAGATAGAACTGACATCGACATGCTAGCTAAATTAAGAGACTATGAAGATTTATTCGTGTTTGATGCGAAATATTATAAATTATGTTATAGCCATTATATTAGATATATATATCTAAATGAAACATTTTCTCACAAAAAAAGAAATCAGTACTCGATATGACCACAAATTCGCCAGGTTAAGTCCAACTCATTATCAAGTGGTAGTGATATTCAGGAAGATATATTCCTTCCCAAAGAAATGTCTTGTCTTTTGGCACTTCATTGTCTTACCGGTTGTGACACTACTAGTGATTTTTTTAAAATAGGAAAAAATCTACATTTGACGTTCTTAAAAAAAATATTGTCGTCCTTCAAAACTTATTAGAATTGCCAATGCTGTCTAATGACAAAGGTTTAGAAATCGTTACAAAATTGGTTCTTTTACTGTACAAACCCAAATATAAACAAATTCAGAAATGAAATGATCTAAGAATCAAATTAGCAACAACAACAAACAAACCATCATGAGAGCTTCCTCCAATTGACGGCGCTTTTTACCAACACTTTTTAAGGTAAATGTATATATTTAAATAATAAATTTCTTAGCTAATATATTATAATTAACTATAGCAGGTGCATGTATCAACTTAAAGTATGGTACAACAGCAATATAACCACCACTTATAAATTTCAATATTTTCCAATGATAAGTCAATTCCTGATTTTGTTCGGCAATCATTAAGCATTTATAGTTCCAATAAAAATTGTAATAATCGAAAATGCGGATGCGTTAAAGGTCTAAAATGTTATAATAAGTGTAAATGTCGTCTTTGTAATAATTTTATTAAATATTTCGACGTAGACGAAGAAGATGACGAATTAGAATGTTTTTAATATAGGGCCTAAATTGTCAAAATATAAAAATTGTGACAATAAATGATTTTTTATCAATAATAATTATTAATGGCAATTGTTATAACTATGGTGTTTGTCATATTGGTATATTTTTAAAATATGTCAAAATTTCATACAAACTAATTTTTTAAATAATAACTAATAGTTTATGCCCTTGAATAAATATAAGAATATNAAATTTTTCTCAGATTTAGCTATCAAAAATACAACTTTTTTGTTATTTACTTTTTTCCTATCTGGCTTTGTTTAGACATAAATAAAACTTTTTGTTTCACACAGTTTATTGTAAGATAATAAAAAAAATAAACAACACGGTATGGAGAAACAACTTATTGTATAAATAGACATCAAAGGAGCTGTTCGAAATGCCCACCATTTCGTTCTACACACAAATTACAGCGACGTATCAAAGACCGCCTAACGTCTCTCAAATGATGTGGAATTATTCTGAGAGCAGCGTTGCGGATTCGTCGTACAAGTTCCCTTGCGAGTTAACAGGCGTAGAGTAAACTGCATCCTTAATAAATCCCCAAACAAAAAAAATCCAAAGGTGTCAGATCAGGCGATCGCGGAGGCCACCCAACTGGACCTCCACGATCCTCCCATCTCTGTGGATACTCTGTATTCAGCCAGATTCGTGCCACCAAAGAGTACTGAGAAGGGCTTCCATCTAATTGAAAAAACGAGTATATTCTGTGTTGAAAAAGAACATCGTCTAGCATGTTATCATGCTGGGTAGTTNTACAAATAATGAACTCCATTGTCTTAAAAACTTAATATATTCTGATGATTATTACACACTGCTTATTAGGCACGTACCTACTCCAAATCCCGCAAGCCGTACACTATGTAAAATACACATTACGTTGGACGCCCCATGCATCAGTATAGCGCGCTATGAAATAATCGCTTGTTGCTAAACTATAAGCTTTAGGAAAAAACTAATTATTTTAAAAATTTATGTAATGTTTGGGCTTCATTTTCTTCGCTGCATGTATATAAAAAAAATCATAAATAAAAAAGTTTATCGATTGGTGATAAATGTATTACACAAAATTGAAATATCAAGTTTTCATGATTTTTAGCGAAATGAAAAAGCGAATTTTATAAAATCCATTAGTACTGTTAAAAGCGCTATTGTGCCTGCTTAAATTAAAAAAAAAATACTCCGATAATACAATTATTTTTTGAGATATAACGGTGGAGACCTTAAAAAACATATTCTCATAAAAATATATTTTTTTTATTTTTTCGAAATTAAAGAGATTAAGAAATCGCACCAAGTCTGGTTTGGTTCTACGCCAGTTTTTTTTTATTTCGATAACTAGGCGACTTAGCACTGCAATTTTGCTCGTCTATTTATAAATTAGTTTTATTTATATGTAGTTAGTAACATATCTATGTGTTAATTCATTCATATTAGCATGGTGACTTTAAAATAACACGTCGTTGTCGTAGAAAAGCAATATGTTTTCATTAAATTATTTTTCATTAGTTTCGCTGTGTTGAATAAAAAAATATATAATCAGTAAAGAATAATAATTAATAAATCATGTAAAAATTTTATTTTTGTTAGTAACAATAAAATGTTTTCTTTAATATTCGGCACTTCGACAACAGACATATCAAAAGAAATATGGTGACTATAAACACGTCGCTAAATTATACAAGCAATAAGTTTTACTAAATTATTTTCCATCGTAAATGCACACAATGTAGGTTGATTTCATACCCAACTTTCTTTACCCTGTTTTTTATAAATATTTATTTCTATAGACTATTAATGATAAACGTAACTCTTGTTAGGTATATTATATATGAGAATGCACTTTGAAATACACATTGATATAAAACGAATGCTTTAGTTGTATTATTGTTTCAGAAAAATTTAAATTTTCGCCAATATTATTAACTTTCATTTTTTAAATATTTTCTTGAAATTCTGTTGAAACACTTAAAAGTGAAACTCGTCTTGTGCAAATTTCAAAGTTTATAATCAATAACAAAGTTTTTAATTTATAAAAATCGTTTGAAATATGTGATATATAAAAACACATACGAACGATGTTGAAATTGAAATTTGAATAAAGCAGTCTTATACAGGGTGTCCCTCCGGGAACTGCGTCGATCGATATTTATTAAAGTACTGCTCCGAAAAATTTGAAAATTTGGCAACATGGCAATGTCCCTGGGGCTAACACAACTAAAATATCTAGAACTCTCCAGCATTTCCGATTATTTTAATTTGTTTGTTATTTATGGAAAATGTGACAAAGTAGTTTCAAGAACATGTGGAGAATTTGCTGCTTTTTTTCATAAATAACAAACAAATTAAAATAATCTTCATCAGTATAATATAAACGATCCCCAGGCATTTTTTATTTAAATATGTATTCAGCAAAAACTATTCAGACAAAAATTTGACAACTAACTTGGCAAACGTCAAGTTATTTCAATTGTTTAAGGAGTGTTTCTGGTCATGGCCAATTTGACAACAGGTTTGATATGACAAAAACTATCCAAAAAATAGAAAATTGCAAATATCTCTAACAGTAGTAACGGCAACCCTAACAATACTTATATGGCTTGAAAGGAAATTTCAATCTGCAAACGACAGAGTAAAAAAATACAGGATGTCCCATTTAAGTTAACAAAGTTATAGCTATTTGAAGTTATCAAATGTAACAGCAAAAATGAAACACCTAGTACTAAATGTTTTAATTTGTTGGTCATAATTTAGTTTTACTTCTGCCCTTTGCAGGTACCAAAAATCCACTTAATATTACGCTCCTGAAAAGAGTTATTAGCTTCTCCGCGGATCCTTATATTTGTCTTTTTTTTTAATTTTAATATCTACAATGCTATAAGGGGAATATTTAATAAGGTGACCCACAAATTTCACACTCAAATTGGTGTCGTATTTTCCTAGATATTAATCGATGCAGTCCCCGGTGGGACACTCTGTATATAAACCTGCATTTTTTTTTCTAAAACTACCCTTTACACAATCCATATTATTTGATAAATCTCTCAAAAGTTATGTCCAGATGTTCTAAGTCTAAATTTATGATATGAATAAGTTATACCGAACAAAAAAAATGATATTCCAATGATAATATACAAAAATGGTTAGGTATTTAATATTAGTATCTGTTTAATTCGCAATAAAAAAGTGCCTTTTGGTTTTTATCTCGTAGGTAGCTGACTATTTATTTCCGAACAAAACGGAACTAGCTATAATATTAATTTTTACATATTTTAGTTATTTTCTATTATATAGGGTGTCCCATTTATTCTAGGTGTTACTTTACTTTTACATTTTTATAAATAAATATTGGGTATAAGTATCACCGTTTCATTATTACTTAATTGCTTAACATCCTTATAGGTGACAATCTGTGCTCCCCAGTGTACTTTACAGATTGCTCAGTGACAAGGTCAACTGCAATTATATTATCAAAAAATTAAACAAGGTAATTTAAAAAAAAATCCTGTTTCACAAAATCAATTCCATGAAAAATTTAATATTCTCCAATTTATTTGATCCGAAGTAATAATATACAATGAGTATTAATGATGTAGATTTGTTTTGTTGATTCTAACTCAAATAAAAAATGATGCCATACCTATTTTTTTATGTACGTAAGCCTGTTATTGAAATTTCTCGACTATAATAGGTACCTATATAATTAAAAACGGTCATTATTTTTTCTACTAATTTCTACAGTTCCATCGAATCAATCAGTATTTAAATAATTTCCTAATGTAAAGATGTATATAGAAAAAAATGTTTTTATTTCCTTTAACGTAGAACAAACTTAAATTCATGCAACAACCTTTTTGTAATATTTGGTATTTACTATGTTTAATAAAAATTATTGTGAAGTTTTACTCTTTTATCACCAACATATAAAAAAATGTATATGATGCCCACCACGTGTTTTTAAAAGCATTCAAACTTACGTTTCTCATTCTTCATCTTCACTGCTTCAACATTCAAAGTATCAAAGGCGCTTCTTTCAATTTTTTTAACATCTTTCTCGGACATTCCCTGCGGCTCCAAAACAGCCCTACAAGCGTTCACAATATCCATTGTTCACTATCGTATTAATTTTCGTTTACACCAAGCACTATATATACGTACTACACACTTATTCGATTTGACCATGAATCTTGGAACAAGCTCTCGGGCGGTCTAGGTTAATGTGTGGCTCGGCACACGCACAGTTTGCAATGTTCCGCTGACTTGGAACTAACTGTATCCGCAGACTTGTATATCTATGCAAGGTAGAAACTGGAAACTGAAAATCGAATCGCGGTATTAGAAGGCTGTGAAAACCTCGATTGTTTTGAGTGAACATGCGGTGAAACAATCATTTGTTTCACGTAGGTGGATAAGGAAGTTAATAAGCGTCACCGCCGTTCGCCACATTCAAGACATTTTCGCTATACTAATATAACTGTAAATACCTATTGTGTCGCAAGTATATTTGTATACAATACCTATATGTAGATGAGAATATTTATCATACGAATAAAATTATGAAAACTTTTTGTATGTCTTCAATGGTATACAGGGTGTCCGCGTTTTTTGTAGCAGGACTTTCACATCTTGTACTAAGTCCTTTTAAAAAAAAAGTTCATGTAAACATATATACAGGGTGACCCATTAAGAATGGAAACACTCGCGTACAAAAGTTGTTTATGGACCTATTTGATCCGGGTTTTTTTTTAAAGATAGATCTCCAAAAGCTCTATCTTGATGCAAAATTTGAAGACGAAATTTTGATTTTCAAGGCCTACTACGAATTTTTTTTCAAGTGAAAAATAGCAAAATTTTGTTAGAGATTTTTTTATAGAAAATCTGACTACACCACTGAATTTAGGAACCCCTCAAATGCATTTGTACCAATTTTTGCGAAAAAAGTTTGCCCCTAAAAAAGTTATGACAATATCGGCATCACCAGTGTTTGCCGTTGTCGGTGAACCTATTCTTTTATAGGGAAACAAAATTAAATAACAAACACTAGTTTAATCATTATTAATAAGAATCATAAAAACTAGTATGCGTAAAATAAACAACAAGTTCGTCAAATTATTATTATTTCGTGGTTATTATGCCAAAACTTACAAATATTACCTTCTTAGACAAAAATAATTACATTTATACTTTTTTTATTCAAAAAGCCACTGGATTCTACAACCATAATCCAATTATTTGTGAAGAATTTTCCGAAAAAAATATTACGAGATATTCCAGAAAATAACGTTGCCTAAATATGATATGAACAAAATTTGATAGGCTGTGAAAAATAGAAGTTTAGACAAAAAATGTCAAACTTCACAAGTAGTGGCACATTGTAATATTTTATGAGCATGGTTAAATAAGTTTCATAATTCTTTGCGATGGCTCAAAGTTTGACTTTACATGACAAAATTTAAATATTACACCTTTCTGGAGAAAATGATCGGACGGCTAGAGAGGTGTGTATAATTTTTAACAACAGACATCCAGATAGACCTATAATTACGCATAGCACAGTTTTTAAAATAAACAATACTTTTATGGAATATGGTGCTGTATCAAAATGCATTTTAAAAAGGGACAATCAACAGAGAAGACGTATTCACGNCTGCTATCGTGGGATAGTTTTTGCAAAGCATTATACCACATTTTTTATTTTTTTTCCCCAAACTGGTACTTACTGTATTCCTCATTTCATCCTTCAACATTCTATCGCGTTTCATGGCCGATGCGTGAGATTTTTCCTCCCATTATTAACGTGATCAGAGTTGCATCATTGGTTTTGCACCGACTAAATTCAAATGCTCGTGAGGCCGTCACTCTGCATATCTTAACACATGCCAAAAACAAAGTCTTTTTGATATTTTATCAACGCGCAGTTGCTGAGCTTTATTTTATTTCCTTCTTTTAGAAACTTTGCAAGTACCTAACGTTTCCTGATTATATTTTTGTTAACACAAAACTAAGCAACTGATAGAATATTTAAACGAAAATAAATACTGGGTGTGGGGATATTGTCGAAGTACAAATGACACAAAAAGACATTTACATAGATGTGACGTAATTCGCTCTGATTGGTGTTCAACCTATCATGGCGGTTTGCTGCACTGAAAGAAATGCGTTTTATTCTTTATTAGAATTCTATATGCCATTATAAGACCNATTGGTCTCTCGAAATTATAAGAGATAGGAAAATGGTTATATGGGGAATGTTTTAGATAATTCTGTTGCAAACTTAATGGCGCTTGCAAGCCAGTCCTATCTCTTCAGATTTTTGTGTTATTTTGAAAAAAGAAGTAAATGTGGTGTTTTCGAAAATCGTCTGTAACTTTTTTATTTAGAGGAATTTTTTAAATCTAAAAACACTATTTCACAGCAAGTTTTTTCGAGGAATTTCGCTGTATATTTAAGTTTTCATTGGGTCGTTTCGGTTGCGAGAAACCATCATCAACATTCATTTTTCTTATGGGCGCCACTGAATTTTAAGCTGAGCAAATAGAGCATTTTTTGGATTTGCAATGATATAATATATCATATAAGTACGAACAAATTTCAAAAATAACCTCAGAAATCAATATTTTAATCAATCAGGCAACACCGCATAATAACAGAAACGGTTATAGAATAGTCCCAAATTTTTCTAAAAGCGTATCATTAATGTCATGGCGTTGAGTAAAAAAATTACGCTTAGCATTATTCCAATGAAGAAAAATATATCTTGGAGTACCTTATTAAAAGTAATAGAAAAGCAGCTGTGGCTTGAAACAGTTATATTAGAAATTATCCCGAAAGACAACCACCAAATGAAATGTATTTTTCTAAATTTTTTACAAATTCGAGAATGTTTGAAAGTTTTGAAAAGCGACATGCTAAGAACTATGAAAGAGATAATAATAACCGAGGCAATCAAATAATAGATTTTTTCAACAACAATCCAATATCATCAACAATACTATGTAATAGAGAAATAAACATTTTGTAAAATGTTATTTGTCATTCAACGAATAGTATTCCTATTAATATTTTCAAGTACTTGTCAAACCTTTTCTTTCAGAATTTCCACAGTTTGGGGAGGTTTGAATACATAAAATTGATTCTTCACATACATACCCCCAGACGATAAAATCCAGGGGGGTAATATCTGGTGACCTAGCAAGCCATGATATGTTGGAAATAATTTGTCACTAAATGTATTATGTAACCGATTTTTAACAATTCTCGCATTATGGGCGGAACAACCATCCTGTTGATACCACACGCTGTGAATGTCATTATGTGGCGTTATCTCTCTAATTGCTGGTATAATATGATTTTCTAGCATTTCTAAATACGTTTCACCAGTTATGTATGTTGGTAAAAAAATGATCCTATGTTGATTCCCTACAAAATATATCGTTATGTACAGAACAAATAAATTACATATTTTATCATTGAACATTTAATTTTAGTGAAATAATCCAAACAAGAAAGATATAGGAAATTTGTTTACTATTAATGACTCGCCAAACATTGATACTAAATCGTGTCTGCAATATTCGTTGAGCACACAATTTAGGATTTTCTGTAACCCAATGATGGTTATTATGTTTATAAAACACTCCACAACTTTCATCGGTTCATCGCTGCTGCTAAAGTTTTCATCTTGGCATTTATTAACGTACCAATTACAAAATTCAAGCCTACGAATAAAATAAAGCTCCTGCACAATAGTCGGCATGGATGGGTGATATTTATTTTTCTTTAAGACCCTGCTAATTGTTGTACTTGAAATGTTTATTTCTCTAATACATACCTACTCTTACTGGCGATGTTGGATGGTTGTTGAAATAATGTATTATTTGATTGTCCTGGTTATTACTATCTTTTGTATGGTTCTTAGCATGTGGTTTTTCAAAACTTATTATATAAATATTCTCAAATTTGTCATTGTTTTGTTTAGAAAAATACCGTTTATTGGGGTATTTCGGGACAAATTCCAATATAATGGTTTAAAGCCATAGTTACTTTCCTATTATTTTTAATATAGCATTCCACCATATCACATTTTTCTTCATTAGAATAACACAAAACCATTTTGACGATTTTGAAACAAGTCTCACTATAAATATTAACAATGTTAACTATGATTAACAATAGTTCAATATGACAAGCAGTTTAAAACAAATGAAAATATTACACTGTAAAAAAAATCACTCAAATTTCACTCAATTTTGCTCAATAATGCATCAATTTCTGTCCACACCCGATTAAGTGAAATTTTCACTCTCTTAGTATGAGTACAACTGAGTAAAACCATTGCATCAGAAATGAGTGAGTTTTACTCAAATCCGAGTTACTGCTAACTATCAATTGGGCGACTTTTGACTCTATTCTGAGTACACAAATGGTGAAACCTCGTATTCTTTGGTGAATTTTAAGGGAAGTCTTTCCTATAAAATTTTTATCTAGGACGCTTCGTTAAAAAGATGCAGGGTCTTAAATTTAAAACAATATTTTTAATTTTTTTAAATAAATTAAAAACTTGTAAGTGAAATGATTTTAAATTGGGCACATGTATTTATGTAAACATTGTCCAAAATCTGAGGGTTTTTCTTACTTACATTTGCATGCTCCAGTGGCGGAGATACATGGTATCGGTGGCATATTTTTCTAAATAAAATAGTACGCCACTGCTTTACGGTAACAACCATGATATTTTCGGATTCGTCTTTTAATTTTCTACAAGTTACTACTCTGTTATGTTTTTCGAAAAAAGCCTAATTTTCGAGTAAAACTTAAAAAACCAACTGAAAACACTTTTACTTAAATGACATGACAAGCACTAATCATTCGGTTATTTATTCGAATAAAGAAATTAATAACATTCGTCATCATTTTAATGATTTTTATTTGAGTAAATGCTCAAAAATATCCCCATTTCCGCAGGCCCGACATCTGTTTGGTAACGAAAATGTAATTTGTTCGAAAATTGTTGCTTGAATCTGATGAAAAGCATTATTTATTATTTCTTCTAACTGCTCAAGTATATTAATTTCTTCACTGTCTACCAGCCGTTTAACAGCACTCCTCAAAAAGAAATGGGTGGGTTGAGGTCCGGTGTTTTCAATTCGTTTTTTACGTTTTACTCGAAAATCAAGCTTTTCTTCAAAAAACGTAAGTGCGTAGTAATTTATAGAAAATTGAAAGACGAATCCCAAAATATCATGGCTGTTACCGTAAAGAAGTGGCGTACTATTTTATTTAGAAAAATATGCCACCGATACCCTGTATCTCCGCCACTGAAGCATCTAAATTTTTGGAAAAAGGCCTCAGATTTTGGACAATGTTTGAATAAATACATTTGTCCAATTTCAAATTACTTCACTTACTAGTTTTTAAATTATTCAAAATAATTAAAAATATTTTTTGAAGTATCTGATGTATCTTTTTAGCGAAGCGTCCTAGATAAAAACTTATACAGGGTGTTTCAGGATTAAGTCGACAAACTTTAAGCAGATATTCCTCATAAAAAAATAAGAAAAAAATCAAGTATAAATTTTTCTCCAGAGACGCTTCATTTTCGAAATATAGGGCGTTTAAGATTTTTTAAAAAATTCGAATTTTTTAAATAACTCCTAAATGAAGAAGGCTATTTAAGCTAAATTTGGCATGACACATCTTCTTATAAGGTACCATTTTTCCATAGAAGTGGGGGTCCCGCAAGCAACCAGTGGCGGAGTTATGGGGACTCAAACTCATTAAATTATACAAAAATTAATACGGCCCTACTGAAAATAAAAAATGATGCTGTTTTTAGATATAACAGTTTGTTATTGACAAAAAGTGTACATTCACTTTTTTTCCTAACTCTTATAGTTTCATGGCAAAATTGATTTTTCGGAAGGGTGCTTCTGGATTATGTCGATAAACTTTAAAATGAACCTCAACAAAAAATTTTCGAGTAGGCTGCTGTCAAGCAATGTTAATTTGACGTTTTAAATGTTATTTTGCGAATTGTTGCATAAATTATCCATTAGATAAAGCGTTCAAACTAATATTAAAAATAAGTTTAATAATGCCCTGTCCATATTTTCGAACAATGAATATGCTGATATGGTCTTTGTATATGGTTTTTGTGATGGAAATGCCACGGCGGCTCGCCGTGAATACTTAACAGTTCCACTCAAAAAAATTGTCCTCATAATAAAAGAATGAAAATTTTACTCGTTTCAGTGGGACAAAAATTTATATGGTATTGAGTGCGATGTGAGTGAATTATTATTTAGCGTCCTCTAGACTTTACCTTACGTTGTAACTATTTTGAGTTGAGACTGTTTGTAACCTTTTCTAATATCCTCCTTTTTTTTCTGCTTCGAAATTGAAGTTTAGACAGTTTAAGTTAAATAATTTATTTCTTGTTTCGTAAAAAAATATTTAATTTACCTTGTCAAATGAGTGCACAAAATGTTTTGACATAGTTTTATACATAGGTATAAAAAAACGAATAACTAGTTTCCTGGAAATTTATTTTAGGTGACTTAAATGATGAATAAGAAACGAAAACAAAAAAATTTTCTTGTTTTCTGCTAATCTTGATTGAAGTAAGTATATTATAACCGCGGTCTGACGTCAGTAACCTGTTCAGATAAAGATGCTTGTTAGTTGCGTATCTCTAGTTTAGGTAAATTTAGAAAACTTGTCGAAATGTAACATATAAAATACACTAGTGCCGTTTTCTAAATCCACATAATATATACCTAAATCATTTACCTATTAGTAATTTCTCCTAATAAATACGTAGGTTCTTGTAATTTATCACTGAAAGAAATGCGTTTTGTTCTTTATTAGAATAATTCTAGTAGTTCAACTTCTTTTTAGGAATCACATTTTTCAATCTTAAATACTTTATTACATTATATTTACTTAAATTTTGGTGTGAAATTCATTTTTATGAAAATTTTTAATTGGTCATATGCTAACTTCCATTTATTTTATCTTTTCTTTCTCAATTTCAAATATCTCCTGTACTCCTATTGGTTAACAACTTACTCAAACTTATAATTTATTTTAAAATCAATTTTAACAATTTTGTTTTTGTAAATTTGCCTTTCTCTTTAATTTTTAAAATCCTTGTCCCAACTCATTCTATTACAACACGTATGAAGGAGTACCCTAGTGCCACTGCCTATAGTGTTTCTGAGCTATCAACTTTGATTTACATTTTTTTTATATTTAAAATGTTAAAAGTAAAAAGCATGAGATAGATAGGTACCTTGTTTTTTACTTGTAACTTTTTAAATATAAAAGGAAAGCTATAAAGACAAAGTTAATCGAATCTGGCCAAGTGCACATAGTTTTGGCAACACACTAGTATCTAGTAAGTCATTTATTTGAAGTAAAAAATTACATTTGCTGATATTCTCATAAAACTCGTCACCTCAAGATGACAACCTAACAACCGCTATAGAAACTTTTGCTAGGCAAATTCTTATTCTTATTATTATTATTATTATTATTATTATTATTATTATTATTATTATTATCATTAT
>NW_019416452.1:362671-366982 GCF_000390285.2 Anoplophora glabripennis
TTTAACTCATACAGAGTATACAACAGTTTAATACATTTATTATTATAAAACTTATAACCAGTACTAGATGTTCTAATAACGATATGGAACACTTTAATAACAGTTATTGCTATTATTTCGTAAAGGGTATAAAAAACGTTGTATACTAGTTATACAATAATTTAATAAAGAATAAGGTTTATAGTCACTATATAACTGTGCTAGCAGTACGCGTTTTATATCCAATATTCACCTGTTTAACTGTCACATATAGTATACAATGGTCTTATAATGGCATATAGAATTCTAATAAAGAATAAAACGCATTTCTTTCAGTGTAGATGTAGAAGAAGCTGTTATAAATACCGTTGAAGAAAATCCACACACAAGTGTAAGAATAATTGCTACAGAATTCAATGTTTCAAAGCCTGCGGACCGCTGAACTTTAAAAAAGCAACTACGACCCTGTCACCTAATAAATGTTTTAAACAAAATTTTAATTCTAGACTACATTTTTGTAACTGCTTCAGAAACTTCGATAGCACAGTCCTATTTACTGATGAGTCGTGGACAACAATCAAGAATGCAGTGACGATAATTCAAAGGCAACAATTATGTATCATTCAATCAATTCGATACTAGTGTTGGCTGGTGACTATTTATTAAGACCTGTTGAGCTGCCGCCACGTTTAACTGGTGTTTAAATTTCCTAGAACATACTTTGCCAGATTTATTAGAAGATGTTCGCTTAAATATTAGTTAGAAAAGATCTATGGTTTATGCATGTACACCACCATGTTGCGATCATACTGTGCGGCAGTTCCTTAATAACCAGTTTGTTAGACGACGGAGTGGACGTGAGCAGGATGCAACTGGAAATTGACCTGCCAGATTAGCCAATCTGAATCTTTTAGATTTTTGGTGATTCATAAAAGACAAAGTTTATATTACATCAGTATAAATTCACCAGGAACTATGGGTACGAATTGTGGAAATGTCAAATCTCGTTCGGCGAGATATCAAGTTTAGGAGATATATCTATACCCCTTTAAAAGATGGTGGTGGATATAATGCTCTTGCGATATCTTAAAAGTCCTTCGAGATATCTTATTAATTTTTTAAACCTGTGACATTTCAACTCACTTGCGATCAGTGTTATGAAATTTTACAAATACGTCTCGCACGTAAATTTAAATGTCTCCTAAATAGTTCAATTTATCAAAACTAAATAACCTTTTTTCTCCAATAGTTTTGATTCACAAATTAAAAAAAGAATAAGATAGAAATACAGAAAGAAGTTGGTTGGCAGTCATTACCAAAATGCGCTTTAAGCAGGAGGTGGGATTTAAATAACATTGCATAAATTAGTATCCAGATACTCTAAGTCTAGGTTTAAAAAATGCTATTCTTCTTTAAAAATTTAACATTCAATTTCAGGTAATAGTTTATAAAAAAGGCACCCTTATTTGTGCCCTGAAAATGTTTTGGGAGAATTTAGAATCACACGGTATATGTTCATTAACCTACTGAATTAACATAAATATAAATATGTTTTGTACCGTTATAAAATGATCAGCATATTAAGTATTCACATTACCTAAATATCTAGTAAAACTATACCTACTTATTTGTTTTAGTGATCTAAACATCTTCAAAAACTGCAAAATCCCAGAGAAATAGACAATCATATAAAGGTGATTCTTTCAACCTGAAACTTTTAAATATTTCGAAAAATATGCTCTCTTACGAAAAAATGTCCATAATCAAAATCATTTCTAGGAAAAAAACACACTATTGCTAAAGTTAGTCTCCCTTCCCCCTCTTCTTTGTATGTGGGACATAGGGTTCCTCTTCTTCTTCTTCTAGTGGTTGGTCCTAATAAGTCCCATAGCACTGCGGCCTAATTAGGCCTATCGTGCGTCCCACTACTAATCCTATTCAGCAAGTAGATTNTGTTTTTATAATATGATGTGCTTCTCTTTGAATTGTATTTTAATTGTATGCTTTGGCCATGTTTTTCTTTGACTTGTGTAAACATTTTTCTTATGTAATAACACCAATAAATGCTTACTTACTTACTAAATGAGTTATAATTAAGGTAAAAACTGCTGAATATGACTTTTTTACATAGAATCGATCAACTATTTAGTAAATTGCGTGGTTACGGGGTTACGAAGCAAAATAATAATTTTTTAAATACGAATCGTAGTTGCCTATGACCTAGAAGCAAAAATACTTTTTCTCCTATATGTAATGCCCATGTTGCTGATAATTTTACAAATATGGGAAATAAAGCGTGTTTTATTATACTTAAATAAGGTAGATACATTTTTTGTCAGAAATAGTTGATGTGATAATAATTTACTTTCATATAACCGCCACAAATGCTACATCATTTGTCTTTTTTATGAAGGCACATTATTCTTCTTTCTGTCATCTCGATTTCGTAAAGATACATTCAATCATTGTAAATTCCTTACGTAATGCAGAACTTCTATTAAGAATATACAGGGTGTCTTCTTTATACTAAAACTGGTAGAACGGGTAAGTTCCATTTTTCTTATTAACGTTGCCTTATGGGTTTTCCTTAACTATCTTTAAAATGGGAAAAACGTGCAAATTATTTTGTGTGCAATAGCAGTGGCGTGAATACGGGTAGTTTGAGGGATATAATTGAAGGAAAAATATGTTGAAAATCAAAATTTCTTAAAAGAGTAATGCAAAAAAAGAACTAGTTGAAAATAAGTGGGATGTACATTTTTCGAGAAAAACAAAGGTAAAGGAAAATATTAACATGAAATATGATATTACTATGGTTTCATTATAATTTAACAACATAAATTTTAATTATCGTAATATATCAAAACATTTGACTGATTGATTGACTGATATGCGTTTGGTATATGAAGCAGGTAAAAGTAAATCTTTAGCATAATGGGATATTCTGAAAAGTTTCTTACCCCAGTACTTTTACTGCAATAGGCATGATGACAGATTTTGAAAAATTTTAATTTTAAGTCTAAACTTACGAAGAAACGGTCGCCGGTGTCATGGCGTCTACGTGACGTCACATCTATGTCAAAAGGTGCTAATATTTTGTGTTTCAAGATTCATCAGTTAAATAAAAATACAAAGTTACCATAATAGTACTTTATTTAATGGATGCACATTATCATCCACGAAGAGACTAAAACATTAAGAAAATCTGACACATAGTTGTCATCAACTGTAACATTATCTAACTATTTCTAATTTCCTATTTGTACTGTGGTTGCAATCAGCTACACCAAAAGAGCCCTTTTGAAGCCCTGTTAAATACAGTTGGAGCTGCCATCTGCACATAAAACTTCTGGGTCGGTTTTCCTTTTTCCACATAATTTTTAAAAGTCTTCATATTCGTGGTAGGTACATTATATAGGTGGTTATATAGGTGGTAGGAATATTACAGTAGCTGACATTGGTGATCATGAGTTAATTTTTGTGACTATCAGTGGGGTGGGGATTTCTAATGTTTGTATGAATCCTATTACTTACCGGGATATAAAAAATGTCGATGCAGGCCAGCTTTACGATCATGTACAATCTATACCCTGGAATAATATTTTCGACTTAAATAATATCGATGATAAAGTGAGGTTTTTTAACGAAAATATTACTGTTTTAATGGACTTACATGCACCTCTAAAAACTCGAATTTTCAACAAAAGCTATAAACCTTGGATTACAGATGATATTAAAGAGTTGATAAAATTTAAAGATAAGGCATTAAATAAATTTAAAAAAACTAGAACTTCACATGACTGGCTAAATTTCAAATATTTAAAAAATTTTACTACTTCTACTATCAGACGTGAAAAAAAAGCTTTTTTATGTTTTTCGGAATCAAGTGCAACTAAGACTTGGAAAAAAATTAATTATTTAAATATTTGTAATAAAAAACCTAATATAGAAATATCACCTGAATTGTCTAATGCGAATTTAATAAATAATTATTTCGTAAGTTCGGCTGCAGCTAACAATAATACAAATAATCTTCACTATTATGACTCTGTTAAATCAGACATATCCTCAAAACTTAAATTCAGAGTTACTACTGAATGTGAAGTATTTAAGTATTTACTTAAGATTAAATCTAAAGCAATTGGTTGTGACGGAATACATATAGATTTCATTATTTTGTGCTGCCCTTTTCTTTTAAAATACATTTGTCACATAATAAATTATTGCTTGGAATTTTCAGTTTATCCCCATGCTTGGAAAATGTCAAATGTTATTCCTCTTCCAAAAAAAAACACACCTAGAGAACTAAAAGATTTAAGACCTATTTCTATT
>NW_019416452.1:367092-385807 GCF_000390285.2 Anoplophora glabripennis
CTTTTATCAAAGGAAAATCGTGTCATCATTTTTAGGAGGCGTAAGATAAATCATTTCAAATTTAAAATGAAATTCAATGTAAAATCTGAAATACCGCTGCATACGCACTGTGTTCTGGTAGTAGCTGTAGTCGCCCAGGTGCATCGAGTGTACGAACTGGTCGGTTATACGTCAAATACTAACCTGGCGAGCTTTGCTGTCAATTAGAGAGCGCTTCCAAAAAACAAGTAAACAACAGTGGCGCGTACAGAGGTAAAATGTAGTACATATGTGGAATTTAGGAAACAAATTGGATTTATAATAAATTACATTTAAAATAAATAGTTTATGAGAATAAAGGAATTTTTGTAGCAACAAGGGTGCCAGACCTGAACTGATCCCCTCGTCCCTTCATAATGTATAAAGAAATTATTCAATTTGTAAAACCCTTAAAGGCGTACTTCATTGGTTCCCTTGACAGGCAATGATTTATTACTTTGCATCGAATATGGTCGTACTATAAGTACTTTTTGCGTAACGCAGGAAGAACGAGATGAACGAAGAGTAAGTTTCTGTTCCTTTCGGGGTGCTTGACTAAAATGAGTTGTTTCTACAAAATCAAACAAACAAAAACGATTTCACACAAAACGTTTTTGATTAATTTTGTTGGAAACTATTTTCCAATGTATTAAATAGTATCCAACACATATTGACAAATCGAAAGAAAACATTTTAAAACGTACCAAAGCAGATAAAGTAAATATATTTTTACTGGAAGGTGTTTTTGTTTAATAAACGTGTTTTACTTTGAAACAAAAATGTTACATCGCCTAGCAAAACGTTTTGCTATAATGAGTTTTTTCTTAAGCAGTGTGATGCTGACAAAGCGTTTTGACATGTTTCTTGCAATCGGACGTGCAATCGCGATGACTTGTTTTGTGTGAAAACATTCCATTTCGCGTATTAGTGTCGTATTTTCTAATTCTGTCTTCCATTGCATTTAAAATATAATCAAAACATTCAAACATTGTAAAATTGCTGAATTTTATTACATCTTTGCATAGCTCTTTAATAAACAGCATTAAACTATTTTATTTTGTCTACTTTTCAGTAATAGAATGCATCCAATAACTTCTTTTATTACTGTTCTCTTCTGCTTCACAAAGTAGCAATCACTGCCACAGACACAAAACTTCAATATATTCTAGCTTTGACGGGTCTGACGCCATTGCACCGACTTAAAGTGATTGTGTTAAAAACTTTTTGTATAATTCATTTTGTTTTATTAGTTGACAAGGGAAAAACTATTTTGATTTTTAACAAAAGTGTTTCGTTATTTATTGTTTTAATCACTATTTTAAAGTTATTTCTTTCTTTGCACTTTTATTTTGTGTTTTTGCAGAAGAAAAAAATACAAAGAAATAAGAACGGACGAAATAACACGAACGTTAAATGTAACAACAAAACATTTTTATGAAAATTATTTTTAACAAAAGAAATGAAATGATATTTTTAACAAATACAAAATACAAAAAAATACATTAATATGAAGGCCGATTTAATCACGCACTCCGATAAGAGGACGCCTGTTCTTGGATTACGATAATAGTAGTTTTTTTTGACAAGTCATTTTTCAGTAACTAAAAATTTGAGAAATAAAATTTGACTTAAAACTAATTTTTTGATTATTTACAGTGAAAACATGGTAGGTATTTTTTATTGCATAGGTATTGCAGAATCGAATGCATATAATTATGTCCAGACATATTATGATAATGTGTCTACTAAAATGACTCAATTATTTAGAACGATACGTGACCTACGTCACTGGGGAAAATTTCCCTTAATGTAAATAATTTAGATAAGACTTTATATTTAAGCAACCACCAACTTGTAACTCTAGTTCAGTTCTTATTAGTTTTGGCTAGAGAACGTGTACTCTATTAGCTAGTAAATAAATCGTTTTTTAAAAACTACTTTGCACATCCTGTGTATTTAATTATATATTGTCAGAAGGAGAAATGGAAAAAATTGAATTTCATCTAGTACAGTATTATAGTATATCATGAATCGAAAAAAATGTTTCAGACAAATCCTATATATGTTTAGCTGTAAAATCTGAATCTACAACAAAAAATAGGGGTTTCTATTTAAGATTTCAAAATTACCAACCCGCCTCACGCACAAGGATGGGGTAGGGGGGACTAATTTTACAACTAATGCATTTCCTGAAATTATTAAATTCTGATTACGAACATTTTTTCGTAGAGTGCTTATTTCCCGAGATATTTGAAAGTTTTAGGTTAAAAAAATGCTGCACATTTAGTAATAATGGATTCAATATATAGAATATATTATAGAATAAATTGTTATTTAAACAGAAATAATACATACTTATATGCACGCGATTGAACTAGCGTAACTATTAAACAAACGAAAATAAATATAAATAACTTTGTTATATTAACTACATTCCCCATAATTAAAATTATCATTTAAGTATTCTCCATAAAACATACATCAATTATAAGCATGTAGGTAACAGGTACAATTATCCGGAAGCAGTTCAAAGAATAAAATAAATTTTCACATGTCTTTTAATCTAATGAACCTACTTTTTCTTTATGTTATTTAATTGAAGAAAATTGTTAGTAGATATGCTCGTGTACAATTAAGTTTATACATAGAAAGTCAACTACTTTATTAAATTATTTAAAAATATACTTTCCCATAGCTTCAGTTAGATTTCCCAGATGTTTTCAGACGTCTTAAGAACGAACAGTGAAACATCGTAAATAATAATAATAGTAATATGTAACGTAACTACTATGTTGAAAAATAGTTCATGTGGACAGATTTTTTGTTGCATTTCTTGTTTTCAATTTAATAAGCTAGTGATTAAATTATTTCACGTTAACCTATGTGGCATCATAATAATCAGTGATCTTTGTGTATTTTACACACAATTTTTATGCTTATGTTTTTACATACATGGTGTTAACGAAATAAGTACTCAAAATTTGAAGAGTGTTTAAAACATGTCGAAATATGATGAAAACCTTAGTAGAGTTTTTGTCAGTGGCGGCTCCTAAGGGAGATACGTCCCCTTGAAGGGGTATAACTCAGGAAACAGTTTTTATTGCATAACTTCAAAACGATTTAATATTAAATTACGAAATTTTGGGGTTGTATTACTATTTATATGCTTAATAATCGACATAATATACAAATAAAAATTTGCTACAGGGCCGTAAGAAAATGCGACACCATGGGGAAAATTTTACAATTTTTTTTTGTACGCAATTTTTTCTACTTCCTGAACCAAAATTATGAAAATTTATCATATTTTGCATAAAAAAGGTACCTACTCTTGTTAGATTTTAATAGCATGAGCCGTTTTCTAATACAACCCCAAAATTCCGTGATTTAATATTAAACCGTTTTGAATTATGAAATAAAAACTGTTTCCTGAGTTACCCCTTCAAGCGGCTGTATCTCCCTTAGGGGCCGTCACTGACAAAAACTCGATTAAGGTTTTCATCATATTTCGACATGTTTTACATACTCTCCAATTTGGAGTACTTATTTCGTTAACACCTTGTATAACAGTTATTAAACGAATTTGTGAACAGTAATGTATTAACAACATATTTTTATTTTACTTTCTCAGTATGTTTTTTTAATCGTAATTTGTGATAAGGAAATTTGAAGAATAAATAACGCAATAATAAAAAAATATATAGTTAGTACTACAGACATCTGTATATCTTTTCAAAAGTAAACATAATCTAGTGTAACCTAACCTAATCTTAATCTTACAATTGCTCTCTCTATAAATGGATGAGCAATAAATTATATTATTATTATTGTTACTTATTACAGCCACACAAAAAAAAGACATGAGTGTGTAATTTTTTATGCTGAATCAGAATTCGCAGCCCAAAACCGATTTATTAGGGCAATTTTAGTAAAACGCTAAAATATGGTGAAATAGTGAGGATAAGGTAACGCTTTATAATGAAATGCATCAATTGATAAATACTTTTGAAAAAACATTTTAAAATAATATTTTGAGCATTAGAAAGAAATATATACAAATTAAATCCACAACCACCCCTACAAAGGAGTTAATACCTCTCCAAAAATTAACTAACAATGTGAAAAACCATAACCTTGTATTTTATACTATCAAATATATAAATGTAGGTTCATAGACAACATACCAAAAATATACAGGGTGTCCCAAAAGTGACACCCGTCCTTCTGGGATTTGATTAAGGAGACAAAAACGAATTGAAAATCAATAGTGGAAAATTTTCCGATTATCTTCCGCTGTTGAGTTATTCAAAACAATATTCAAAAAACTAAAAAAGTGAAAATCCATTTTTTTTTGTCTCAAAACAGGTCTGTGCTTATTAATTTATAACCAATAGTAGATAAGTATAGTTTTCGATTGTCGGTTGTACCTGGGTGTAAGGAAATATTTTAACCTGAAAAGAATAGAGAAAAACATTTTAATAATAGAACATAAACTAAAACCATTAAATAATAGAAATTGTTTTTACAAAAGGTGTTCAAATAAGTTGCCTTCTACTTCAAGACAAAGATTTTCACTATTCAACATTGAAACATTAACTCTTTGTAGCATCTATTGATCTATTAACGCGACAGTAGCGAATACACGGACTATAAATCTTTTCTTTTAAATAACCCCAAAAGAAAAATCTAGTAGATTCAGATCTGATGATCCAGGAGGCCATGGTCCTCCTGTTCTAATCCATCTGTCTCGGAAGTTTTGATTCAGATAATTTTATATTCGTAAACCATAAAGTGATGGAGCTCAATCATGTTAAAACCAATAATTTAGTCTAACTGCTAACGGAACGTCATGCAGCAATGGAAATGAAAAGTTTTCATTTAAAAACATACAGCTGCAGCAAATACAGCTTTGAACTACATAAATATTTAATAACCCAGTCCAAATGTTTATTTTTAGTTTTTTGAATAACTCAGCAAAGAAAAACAATCGGAAAATTTTCCACTCTTGATTTTCGATTTGTTTTTGTCCCTTTAATCAAAACCCATAAGGACGGACGTCACTTTTGGGACATCCTGTATACCTACGTACTATAACCTATCCCTCAAAGAGTTGGAAACCATCAACAGACCAGGGTCCCACTTATCCCTTTCACACATTTTTCTATTTAATATTTTTGCTTGAATTTTTTTACGAGTTTTTGGGGTCGCTGATTACGAATTTGAAGACAGAATCCGAAAATTCCTGAATCGGAAAAACATTGATAATTTGAATATTATGGCTGAAACTTGTTACTCGGTTTTTCAAAGTGGCTAATCACGAATATAAGGTTTTAATTCGGAAATTCTTAAATCCAAAATGGCGGACCCATTATAGCTGATTAAAAAAGTACCAAAGAAATTGGTATTTAACACAAAAACAAATGCGTTATGAATATTCATTCATTCGAGTAAAAATAGGCAAATGTGAAGAATACAAATTCGATTTGCAGTGTCAATCCAGCAGGGATTGATAACAACATACGCTTAAATGGGAAATATGAGACGCACAAAATGAGTACAATTTTAGAACTAAATATATAAATTTGATCATTCAAGTAGCAAACTGTCTCAACAAAATTTTAACTGGCCACTTGCAGGGATGACAAACTACGCCCTTGTAATTAATTATAGTAACAAGTTTCAGCTATAATCAAATTTAATTTTCGATTTTTACATCCGCAATTTCGGATTTTTTATGCAGGAATTTTCGGATTTGAACTTCATATTAGTAATCAGCGACTCCAAAACCCAAGGTAACAAAATTTAGACAAAAATATTGAACAAAAAACGTGTGACTTAAAGGAGTAAGTGGGACCCCGATCTGTAGGATGTTTTCAACCCTTTGAAGGATAAGTTATATTCTTTTGGTATGTTGTCTATCAACCTACATTTATATATTTGGTAGTATAAAATACTAGTTTTTTATATTGTTCTGCTCTAACGTTATTTCATCTTAGGCGTGGAATTAACCTCCTCCTCGTAGGGATGGATGTTTAATTTAGTTTGCATATACAAGGTGTCCTGTTTAAAACTCCCCAGCTGGATATCTCGAAAACGGAAAAAGATAAATGATTTCTGAAAAATCCACTGTATAGTTTCAATAAATGGCTTTACTTGTGAGTACAAATTATTTTGTGCAACTTTTGTGATATAAACAATTTTCTAAAAGCCACTAGTTTCCGAGATTCTTGGATTTGAGGTTTTTTTTCCAGGAGGAAGATTTTTTAAACTTACGTTTTCAGGCATAACTACTGCAGATTTTCGTCGTATTAGATTGCTCAAGAAAACGACCAGTTTTTAAATAACATTATATGGACTGACAAGAGTCGATTTACAAAAAATGGCATTTTGAATAGACATAATAGCCATTTCTGGCATGACAGTAACCCTAGATGGACCAAAGACAGACATTTACAAATCACGTTTTCTATAAATGTATGGTGTGGTATTATTAATGGCATATTAATTGGAACCTATTTATATGAGGAAAATTTGAACCGTCGCAATTATTTACAATTCCTTCATACCCAACTAAATGTTCTTTTCGAAGAAGTTCCTTTAGTTATGAGACAAAATATATGGTTCCAACAAGACGGGGAACCAGCTCATAACGAAATGAGGGTGCACAATAATTTTCTTCATGAATATTTTCAGGGGCGATGGATAGGCACCAATGGTCCAATAAGGTGGCCTGCCCGCACCCCTGATTTAACCCCCACTCGATTTTTTCTTGTGGGGGTTACTTACCTAAAGAACCTAATTTACCAAATAGAAATTGAAAACTTGGCTGACTTGTGCAATAAAATTTATGTGAGCTGTGCTACTATTCCTCAAAATGTTTTATTACGGGCAACTGATACCGAACTTAGAAAAAGATATGAATTATGTATTAATGAGAATGACGGCAATTTTGAACACTTATTGTGACTCGTNTATCCCTCAAAGAGTTGGAAACCATCAACAGACCAGGGTCCCACTTATCCCTTTCACACATTTTTCTATTTAATATTTTTGCTTGAATTTTTTTACGAGTTTTTGGGGTCGCTGATTACGAATTTGAAGACAGAATCCGAAAATTCCTGAATCGGAAAAACATTGATAATTTGAATATTATGGCTGAAACTTGTTACTCGGTTTTTCAAAGTGGCTAATCACGAATATAAGGTTTTAATTCGGAAATTCTTAAATCCAAAATGGCGGACCCATTATAGCTGATTAAAAAAGTACCAAAGAAATTGGTATTTAACACAAAAACAAATGCGTTATGAATATTCATTCATTCGAGTAAAAATAGGCAAATGTGAAGAATACAAATTCGATTTGCAGTGTCAATCCAGCAGGGATTGATAACAACATACGCTTAAATGGGAAATATGAGACGCACAAAATGAGTACAATTTTAGAACTAAATATATAAATTTGATCATTCAAGTAGCAAACTGTCTCAACAAAATTTTAACTGGCCACTTGCAGGGATGACAAACTACGCCCTTGTAATTAATTATAGTAACAAGTTTCAGCTATAATCAAATTTAATTTTCGATTTTTACATCCGCAATATCGGATTTTTTATGCAGGAATTTTCGGATTTGAACTTCATATTAGTAATCAGCGACTCCAAAACCCCGCGGTAACAAAATTTAGACAAAAATATTGAACAAAAAACGTGTGACCTGAAGGAGTAAGTGGGACCCCGATCTGTAGGAGGTTTTCAACCCTTTGAAGGATAAGTTATATTCTTTTGGTATGTTGTCTATCAACCTACATTTATATATTTGGTAGTATAAAATACTAGTTTTTTATATTGTTTTGCTCTAACATTCGTTATTTCTTCTCAGTGCAGGTATAAATGTCTCTGCAATCCAAAAACATATTTTGTTGACAGCAGTTTTGAGAAGTAGCGCATATGAAAGATCTCTAAATTATTTTGTGCAACTTTTGTGATATAAACAATTTTCTAAAAGCCACTAGTTTCCGAGATACTTGGATTTGAGGTTTTTTTCCAGGAGGAAGATTTTTTAAACTTAAGTTTTCAGGCATAACTTCTGCAGATTTTCGTCGTATTAGATTGCTTTGAATAAAACAGTGATGAATTAATTTTATTTAACTAATAGATATCACAGGAAATTACTTCATTTAATCTTGTTTACGCAAATCATAGTCTTTTCGATCAAGATAAAATAATATTTATTTAACAAAAACTGATGCAAAATTGCGTCAGTCAGTCATTGCGAGATCTTTCATATGCGCCACTTTTCAAAACTGCTGTCAACAAAATATGTTTTCGGATTTTAGCGACATTTATACCTGTACTAAGAGGAACGGGATTTGTACTCACAAGTAAAGCCATTTATTGAAACCATACAGTGGATTTTTCAGAAGTCATTTATCTTTTTCCGTTTTCGAGATATCCAGCTGGGGAGTTTTAAACGGGACACCCTGTATTTCTCTCAAATGCTCAAGATATTATTTTAAAATGTTTTCACCCTATTTTAGAGGTACATGGGTTCTTGAAATGCAGATTCGGATTAAGCATCAAAAAATCTCTGGTACAGACTTATTTTTTTGTGGCTGTGTTATTTATTAATCAGCCATTTGGGAAATTTTTGAAAAATATCTGGAAATCTGTACTAAACGTATAGGTATTTATTGTCGCCACTGAAAAGTATTATTTTACTACATACCTCGCACCGCGAAAAAGAGGAAAATGTTAATCCGGTGGCTGTAGAGATCTGGCAAAAGAATTTTAAGTTTTTTTAAAAGCAAACCAAATTGTTTGAAATTTTATATCGATAAGTTGCTCATTGCATGATTTTTTTAGAAATAAACAAAAACCTGTTTAAAATTCAATACCGTTTTTTTTTATAGGTTAATATAGCCCTGATACTGGGAGATCACTTTAACCTTTAATCTAACTGGAGGGTATCTTTGCAAACATAAATACTGTGCAAATAATTTGTAGCGTTTTATATTTTTCTATATTTTATTAAGTATGTATATGAAGGAGAAAATTAAATCATTTACGTATTACAACATTTATAAATAATAAAATTTTGAGTATTTTAAAAAGGTACAGGTAGGTAAACCAAATTTATTTCAACCCTGAAGATGCAGAGTGTGGAGCGGAGCCCCTATGGGTTTCCAGCTGCTTGCAGTTCCATCTCTTTTTACATTGCGCGCTCTCTTTGTGATTTCGCATTTCAGGGTCTAATAAAATTTGTCAGTTGTTCAGTTGTTCACTGAAAGAAATTGACTTATTAAACTACATATTTATCTAGACTAAAAGGGCATATTAAAACTTTTATAATAAACATACAACTTTTATTTAAAAATAAAAGAATATCGCTGTATTGTACTTTTTTGTGTTACACTACAAACAAATTTTATCTTTATACTGTGAATTGAACATGCTATTTTCTGGAAGTACTTTATTTGCCGCTCACTATAGGTATTTTTATTGTCATACTTGATGACATTGATTAACTGACACCTCATGAAAAAAAAAAACAACTATTCGTTGGGAGGATCTGATTAATTCGAATAAAATTTTTGCCAATAGAAAATAAGTTTCAGTATATGGAAGTTAGTGTTGATGATTTTTACATCTCTTATTCATGACCTCACCGTCACACATTCTACTCATTCTAGATATTAGTAAATTCTGAAAAATATAATAAAATATTCTTTGGATAATTCGAAATCTGTCACAAGGCAAAAGATATCGCGAAACCTCGTTGGATAGTAGAATAATTCCACAGACATATTCTCATTGCTCCTTGTATCTTACACGCATCACGGGTTGCCTATAGATGTTTAGAGCCAAGCTGAAATATTTCTCTTTGGGCAAGGACTGATATCTTGACTTCGAGTCAACATTTTATAGACGATTCAGCAGACTTTTTCTTATTCCAAAAATGTAATACCACTTTGATAGTAATTAAAGAAGAAAAATGTTGAAATTAAAAAAGAAATAATTTCTTTAACTAAGAACGAATAGCCACCAGAATCATCAGATCTGAATTCACGTAACATCCGTTTTTTTAAGAAATTATCTTAATTAACAATGTTGATAACTCATTTAAAATTTACTGTTATTGTAGTTATGCCTCGTTGAGAAACATGTTCGATTACAAAAAAAAGGAGTGAGTGTATATAAAATAGCTGCTGTTGAACATTTATTTTTCTTGGCGGATTCTTTATTTATTTAAACCATCAAAAGAGCTTTATTTTGATATATGGGTCAAAGATAGGAAGGATGGTCAAATTGGAACAAAATTGACTAAATGTACCTATTAAATTTTCAGAGCGAAATTTTCAGATTCCAATTTTATCATTTTCTGGATTTATTTAAAAACCTATATGAAAATAAAAACTCTTTCTTTAGGCCAGTATTGCCACTGTACTCGAATATGGAACCAGATGTTTTTTGTGACGATGTCTTTCAGCAGCTGTCATCAGTTTCATTTTCTAAATGCAAACCTATTATTATTTTCGCGCCATTGTATTCCTTACTGCTTACACTGAAATAACTAAAAAAATATTTTTAATTATCTTTAAAGATGTTGGTTTTCACATTTTCATTTTCAAAAGCTTTTATAATTAGCGGACTATCAACTAAAAAGTAAAATAATTTAACTAACATTTATATTAGAAATAAAAGTTGAAGAAAAAATATATGTAGTTTCCAATACCTCTTGGAACTTTTGTTCTGACCTAAATTATATCTTATTCGTATATTTTGTTACTTATTCATATTTTGTTAATTTATAAGTCAATTGAAAAAATGGCACAAAAATATTTGAAAAAAAAGACACTGACGATGAATTTTCCCGTTCAAAATATCTCTAAACAGTAGGTACGTTATTCTACATCATTTTACTTAAAAGTAAATAAACAATCGAAAACATTAATATTCATAATTAATGTTGCAACATCTAATTCCATATTCGATTAGAGGAGCAAAGATGGCCTTTAGAAAGCGTTTCTCTTTTCGTAAAAGTTATATTCGATTTTAAACAATCTCTATATTAACAAACGCTATCGACATTATCAAATTAAAGCTCTTTTCATGGCCTATCCGATAGCATAAATAGTAATTTGATGTAGAGTGCTTTAAAAACAATCCGCCTCGCAATTATCAATTTTCAACAGTAACTATTTCGTTACAATGTTTTTATTTTGATAAACACAGTTAGTTTAAAGACCTTGAACTCTGTACACAAAAAAAAATCCTCAAGTAAATACGTAATTTCAAAGAATATTTCAAAATTCACCAGTCCATGTTTCGATTTGAAAAGCACACGGGAAAAACGATCTGTCACTTTTGGCAAGTTTTAAGATAAATCAGTTTTAAAGTTTGAAAGTGTCCCGTTATTACATACTGAAAAAAAACAAAATATATATTTGCCTTAACTAGATGATTTATTAACGTTTTGACAAAAAGTAAAGCGCAAGTAAGTATTACCAAAAACATTTTTTCCAAAAAAAAAAACAAACCTTAAAAATATATAATTACACAAAAAAGATGGAAAAACTATGCAAGTCCAAAACAAATTTTTTTTAAGCTTCCTTTTAGGTAACAAAAAGAACCACTGTGACCTCGCTCATTGGTTGTTTTTGGACAGATGTATTAAACTGTCAAAATGGTATGCTGTCATTAACATGTGAGCAAGAGGTTTCTCTTTTCTGAAGAGTGTTGTTTCTTTATAGTTCCTGCAAAGAAGGAATAACTGTTTTAGTTTTTGTTAAAAAATGATCAGTAAACTTACATCAAATTCATCATCACTCCTATTGTTATCTATGGTCGGCAACTCCAAATAGTAATTTTGATGTTCTTCAGCAAGGAATTTCTTTAGTTCTTGTAGCTGTAGGTATTTTTTTCTTTGGCACCGGAATAGCTTCTTTATATAATAATTTTGGGGATCCCTTCCAAGTCAAATTTGGCCCCGCAATAATGAAGCTTTGTTTCGCTCCGTTATAATTTTTCTCTTGTTTCTATTGTTCTTGGATGGTCATGGCGAATTTCTCTTAGCGGTCCTGTGGAAAATGGGCACTTCTTGTAGGTTGGTGCTAGAAAGTTATCCAGGTGAAAAACATGTCTTGCTTGCATTCTACAACATCAAATGGTCGTGGTTTGAATCTGGCGTTTTTAAAAACTTCCACTCATTGCTGTGGGACATTAGCTCCACTTTTTTGGTTAATTAGAACAAAGTCCTTATCACATTCAAGGTAGGAATGACTTTTTATAGGAAAAGTGACAATCACACAGTCAAAGCAAGTTTTTATGTACTAGGAAATGCAAAAATCTTAAAAGGGTATAATTTTTTTGGCCAGCGCAGGAATCACAGAAGATCTCTAAATGTCGTACTCATGCGTCAAGAAAATTAAAGCAAAAACACATCATTATGTATGTACTTATACAAAATAGACTGTAGAATAGAATAAATCGACTCCCCTCTTGAATCGGCTATCGGAGTTGGATCGGTTATTCGTACATTGAGAGGACTTAGATCGCTCTTTCATTGTACGCTTGATTTTAAACGCGAATATAAGATACTCGGTCTTTTAATGATTTACTATGGACGAAATAAAATTCGTATGTTAAACTACCATTTAGCGTAATAATCCTAATTTTCGATATTTTGGACTTTAACTTTTCTAAGCGAGATATTACTCGATATCCTTCGACCTTCGATATTTAAAAATCTATCCTACTGTTTTTCTCTTCTCTTCATATGAAAACATACAGTGGGGAAATACTTAAGTTTTGCATTATATTAAAATATTCAGATTTATAGATGAAATACACTTGTTTATGTCATGCCATATGCTGCAAAACAAAGTATAAATGGTTGCATATTTTTTATGCAACAGATTTCCTGCCTCCCAACTGTTTTCTATGGAGGTATTCTATTGCCTTGTAGTGAATTACCGTGACTGTAATACAAAGTAAGACTATTACAACATTATCTATTTACAGAAGATTATCGACAATCATGTCGCAATGGATGTTTCCTAGTAAATACATTTTTCTAACTACAGAAAATTTTCATATCCTACTTTTCTTTCTTAAACACGAATATTTGTAAAAATCATAAGTAGGTATATCTGAAAGGAGGCCACCAAAGATTTTCATATTTGCATGACATTGAAGAAACATTATACCAAATTATTACGCTAATAAATAACACTACCTAAATATGTAAAAAAAAACTGACGGTAATAGATCTTCAAAAATTTATCATCCGCTATGTATATTAATTGTACGTGACACATTTAACTCTTCTCACTATGATTAGTTTCACTTCTTCAACGTCCAGGTGAAAGTTAACTGTCTATAGATTGCCGCAACGGAGAGTATGTTTTACTGATATTACTCCGTTATAATGTGTTTCTGTTACAACTATAAGTTTTTCTTTGTAAAATAACAATGTTTTTGGATAAATGGTTTCAGTGATCATATTGGCATCTAAAGAAACAACAAAACAGGTAAGTATTTTGTGGCAATTGTAAAACATACCTATTACCTAAGAACATTTACCTATACATTTATCCATTAATGTTATGCAAGTAAAGACCCTATACAACAAAGACAAAAGGCTTTAGATGCAGTGATAGGTTTATTTTTGTTAGAGTATTTTTTCAATTTTTCTAAAAATTAGTTGAAATTTATTAGTCCTCTGTTCCTTTGTAGGCAGGGTTTCGTTTATTTCATTTTTATTTTTCAAGAATGTCTTGCTATTCATACAAAATTTACACCATTAATAATTGTATTGTTTATGATTTCAATTATTAGAGGTGCATGTGTAATACATTGTTAATAATTACAATTATGTTACATAATTTAATAAAAGGCTACATGAACAGGTCCTTAAATTCTGTTATAATTTGTAAAATTAATTTTTATACAGTGTATCCCACAATTGCGTCCTGAAGATGGAAAAATGTTTTACTTTGAATTTATGGAAAAAATCTATTCTTGATAAAGTTCACATTCAAATTTTAGAAAAATGTTAAAATGGCTCTCAAAGTACCACACATTTTTGAAATATCGAAATGTAGTTTTTCAAAAATAAAACAAATAAGTAGGTACCTACCTACTTAATTTTATATTAGTTACTTAGACATGTTTATGATTGTCATAGTGATGGCAAAATACATTGATTTCAGGTCAGGACTTTTAGGAGGTCATATAGATTTGTTGTTTTTTTTTCTATGTTAAATCATGGATGTACTGTTATTGGGAATTATGAAATTCTACTTGGTACCATAACATTAAAAATAGTATTTGTTTATATTTCTTAGTTAGTTGAATTTTAGAAAACATCCAGAATTCTAATGTTGTATAGGGTGTCTGAAACTCGATAGAAAGGGCCTAAAAAAATTTAAATAAAATTTAGGACACGTGGTGTTAAATGGTATGAGGTGAGCTCGATTTTCATTCGAAAGTATTATCTTAGGGATTTGACAGAAACGACTAATGACGTCATCAATTATATTTTTTCCAGAAATATACCCAAATGTTTCCCCTTAAAAAGCTCTCTTTTTTCTAGTAAACTTTTATTGGAAAAATTTGTATTACTTCCCGTTTAAAAGTTATAAGCAATATCGTCCTAAAGAGTCTCAAAAGAAATACCTACCACCAGTACCTCCTAAAAATCACAAGCCGGATCAAGTAGTCGTTGGAAAATAATTGAATGTTCGTTCATAAATGTCTTTGTGCATAAATGTCACAAAGAATAAATAAAAGGATTAAACTCGATAATTCTTTAATACAGTTAAAACAAAAGATGATGACAACAATAACTAAACTTAAAAAATGAGACAAACGCTTTCATACTACATGCATATTACAGTCTATTCTCTATATGACTTCCTCTTATTTCAAGATACATATCCAATCTTCTTTGTCGGCTTTGTCTTTACAAGCGTTTGCGATTTTTTCTTTCAAATGAATAATATCTCGTGAAGGTGTTTTGTAAATCTTATTTTTTTTTTTAAATCGAGGGGTGTTAGATTTGGTGACTTTCCGGGCCACTCAATCCCACTCCATTAAGCCCACTCCATTTTTCTGGGAGAGTGTTATCTAAATATTGCTGCACAATCCTGGCCTTGTGAGGTGGAGTTCCGTCGTGTTGAAACCATAGGTTTCTCCTTAGCTGCAAAGGCACATTCTCCAGAAGTGCAGCAAGTTCTTGTAGGAAATTTAGGTAACTCACGCTGTTCAATGTCTGTCCATAAAAATAAAGCCCAATTAAATGCCTACCGATGATGCCGCACCATACANCATAAATATTTTTCATGTGAAGCGTTTATTACTTAATTGAAATAAATATTTTAAAGAAATAATATTCTTTGTTCAAATACATGTTTGCATTGCGGATATGGGAAGATATTATTTGTTTAGTTTAAATTTTACTGCATTGAATTAAACAATTATTTTTATGTGTGTACTACATGCATATTACAGTCTATTCTCTATATGACTTCCTCTTATTTCAAGATACATATCCAATCTTCTTTGTCGGCTTTGTCATTACAAGCGTTTGCGATTTTTTCTTTCAAATGAATAATATCTCGTGAAGGTGTTTTGTAAATCTTATTTTTTTTAAAAATCGAGGGAGGGGTGTTAGATTTGATGACTTTCCGGGCCACTCACTAGGTCCATTAAGCCCACTCCATTTTTCTGGGAGAGTGTTATCTAAATATTGCTGAAAAATCCTGGCCTTGTGAGGTGGAGTTCCGTCGTGTTGAAACCATAGGTTTCTCCTTAGCTGCAAAGGCACATTCTCCAGAAGTGCAGCAAGTTCTTGTAGGAAATTTAGGTAACTCACGTTGTTCAATGTCTGTCCATAAAAATAAAGCCCAATTAAATGCCTACCGATGATGCCGCACCATACATTTAGTCCAAAGTGGCCTTGGTTTTGGACTGGATTTACAATGTGGGAATTTTCAATGGACCAGTAGTGTTCGTTGCGCCTGTTTGGTAAACAATTACTGACAAACCGACTTTCGTCCGTCCAGAGAACGTGCCGAAAAAGGTTCTGATCAATAGTTTCTACATTTACTACAATTTGAGCTATAAAGTTAAGTCTGTTTTCAATGTGACGCTCAGGCAAACACTTGTGAATTTTGTAGTCATGTTACCCATTAGTCTTTAAAATTCGTTGAGCGGCTGATTTATCCAAATTCAATTCCCGGCTAGCCTGCCGTATAGAATTTCGTGGATTTTGTTCGAAATACTGTAACAGTCTAGCTGTATTAACATTGTTTCTTACCCTTCGGTCAATTATTTGATTTTTCCGAGCAGAAAATGCTTTTTTTTTTCGTCGGGTGGTCTCCAATCTTGTAAAGGTTCTATGATCAGGAATGAGGCGCTCTGAATACCTTTCTCGATATAACTCTACAGCTCTTCTTGAATTTGTTTGTGACTGTAAATTAACAACATATCAACTTTTTCTGAATGAGAAAACATTTTGTAAGCACAAAAGTTATACGTTTGACGTTCGTGTTGAGTAATGACAAGTATTTTGTGACATTTATGCACTTTAAACAACGCACATTCAATTATTTTCCAACGTATTTGAATCTTCCACCGCTAATGTGATTTTTAGGTGGTATTTCTTTTGAGGCTCTAGGACGATATTGCTTATAACTTTTAAACGGTAAGTAATACAGAAACATTTGTCGAATAAAAGATTATTAGAAAAAAGAGAGCTTTTTAATAGGAAAAAAATTTGGGTATGTTTTTGGAAAAAATATAATTGATGACGTTATTAGTCGTTTCTGTCAAATCCCAAAGATAAAACTTTCGATTGAAAATCAAGCTAACTTCATCCCATTTAACACCACAGGTCCCAAATTTTATTTAATTTTTTTGTATCCTCACAGTAGGCCCATACTATCGAGTTTGAGACACCCAGTACTATCATATAAGATTTCACAATAAAAATAACGCTTTCGATAATGAAATAAGAAAATCGAATTTTTTAAGGTGAAATGGCATAATACTTTTATTACAAAATAATTGAAACTATATGTTTACTCCTCCCTGGCAATGTTTCTTAACGCTACTTCTCCTCATTTCAGAAAATTGAAGTTCTTTATTTTGGTCATTTTTAAATTTTGCAGATTGTATAGAAAAATCTAGAAAATGATATCATTTCTAAGAGTTTAAGAACAAACACGAAACTAAAACTTTTTATCTTTTCTTTATAAAATCAGGAAATAGTGGTATTCCTTTAAAGTTTAAGAACAAGCAGTAAACTTTATAGAGGACAACGTTTACTCATAACATTGGATTTACAAGCTACGCTTATAAATTTGCATGTTAAATAGTCTGGGTTATTACGGAAAACACGTATTCCGAAAGTTACAGTACCTAATATTTGACATTGCAGCAAAGGCATCGATAAAACACTTATTAAATGTTCTACGTCATTATACAAACAACATTTTAATTATGTTTGCAAGTTTTTCTGACTGTTTATGATCATTTCCTTTCATTTTGGAGGTAACCTATAATATGAAAATATTGATGCATATATTTCGACCGCAGATGCAATCAAATATATTTGTGTCTACATGTTACACAAGGGCAAGCTGTTAAAAATGTGAAAAACAAATTAAAAAAGAGTACTATTCAGAAAAAAGGTTCGTATGAATGTAAGTGTAGTTAATGTGTGAAAATGCCATCCCATGTTTATATCTTCCAAACGTGTTAACCAAATCAATTCAAACTTTATAAACGTATTACTCTAGTGATAGGGTACAATTTGAGTATGACAATGATAAATGAGATAATTCAGGGGCGCGTATCCAATGGAATTGTAATCTTATCGCGTTTCCACACTCGAGGTAGCCGAACTAATTTTGAAGGAGTGGAAGAAAACTGGAACTAAGTTTACAATGACGTCACAATAAGAAATGATACAGTGTTTCCCGATCTTAAATTTTTTCAGAATATTTAAGAATAGGTAAAAATTTTTGATAGTGAACCAAGATTATTAAAATTGTAGCCTAGAACCACAGGTTTTGAAGTCCATCTAAACAATTAAGGAAAGAGTAAAAAAATTTAAATTTGGTTTAGAATCATGCGGACAAATAACTGAGCGGTTAAAGTGATTTCTCTACCAGCTCATGATTTATTTATTTTAAGTTTTTAAGGCTTTAGTTTACGTTGATGATGCTTTTTTTTTAATGTACAGGGTGATTCACTATATTTTGACCCCCTTTTAACTTTTTTGTTTTAAGAATTATAAAATAATGTAAAATACAGAAGTTGCACGATTTTTTATGAAGTTTTCGAAAATGAACTAGAAAAACAAATGAAGTTCAAACAAAATGGACGCGGATGTTAACTTTGTTAATTTAAATGGAACACCCTGTATATTTTTACATATTTGGAAAGAACGTTCCTTGTCGAGCATAGTCATATAGGGTTTGTTGGGTCCATCTCTAATAATAGGCGAGATAATATTAAAAAACGAAATGATGTTTTTTTATTAAGAAAATAAGACATCTTGTAATTGTTAGACCTCTTTCAGGCATTTCTGCCTTTTTTCCAATTACGTAAGGATTTAGATTTAGTTGTAATATATTTTGACATATAGGACATTGATATAGTCCAAAATGCGTATAGGTATTTTAAGTAAATCTC
>NW_019416452.1:386267-394289 GCF_000390285.2 Anoplophora glabripennis
TTAATAATAATTATTGGAAGAAAGCTACGATTCAAAAACATTGAAATAAACATAAGTATAATGAAATTGTTTAAAAAAACAAGTTAAAGGTTTTTAAGAAGAAACTCAAAGTTTAATTTAGTTTTGTTAGTAGAAGTAGAAACATAAGTAATTAATAAAAATACTGAATAAATAATAAATGTTAATGATGATTGTTAAGTATAATAGCATGTTTATATTTCGCATTGCAATACCAAAATTATGACTTTTTTAAATTTTAGAAATTTCTAGAGAATTCGAGAATTCCCGGGAATTCCTAGTCGAGAATTCTCGAGACCCGAGAAAAAAAATAGGCCGAGAAATCAGAAACCCTAATCGCAATTGATATTTTCTATTTTTATTCAAACGTAAGAATACAATAGTAGGGTACATAGGCGTCGACTTTTAAAACTTTTGTCGGGTGCTCGGTTGCCTTATAAGCATTTTTTTGCCAGATAACATTAAAAAGAAAGAGAAATGAGTCGTCATTTGAAATAGCATGAGCATTTTTAACATTTCTGGATTATTCGATGAATAATGGAAATAACGGTATTATATTTTTAAGCAAACCGTTGACTAAAATGATTCACATTAACTTTAGACTGCTGTAAATTTAATACTTCAACTAACTACATTTCATAAATAATATCCGGATTGCAGTAATGTTAGAATCTTCAAGTATACAATTCATTTTTCCCGTTGGCGTTTTCTTTTTTGTAAACCTCTGGGTGTTATTGTTAAGAATATTTAAAGTACGCTTCTTAATTGGTGTAAAAATTATAACTTATGCTGTTACACCAGAAAGTGGCAGCAGTTGCCATCTGTTTCATGTTTTCATGTTCCTGCACGAAATAGTTCAAGCACCCTCTTGAGCACGAATCGATTTCGGTATACTTTGCACTACACACCGCTTCCAATTGATTTATGAGAGACGGAATTTTCGATTTTCATAAAGGCACTTTTAGGTTATTCAGAATCCACATGTTGTTCTTGAAGATGGACATCAACAACTGTTTAGTTAAATATCTGGATTGACACTCTAGGAGACAGGTTAATAGGACCTTTTGTAATGCCTAATCAATTAAATGATCTTGTATATCTACATTTTTTAAAAGAAATGTAACCGCCATTAGTTGAATATGTTCCAGTAAACATCAGGTTTATGGTTAATGTACGATGCTGCTCCTTCCTATTTCTCATTATTGGTTCAGGAGTACTTAAATGACTCTTACGAAAAAGACTGGATTTGATGTTATGGACCTAGATCGCCATACCTGAATATACTGGGTATTTTTATTTAGGAATGTCTTAAAATTTTAGTGTATGCAGAGCCAGTCGAGGACTTGCACGTTCTACGCCAGAGAATATAAGAAGTCCCTGATACTATTAAAATCCAATCTTGGATGTTTGAGGAGGGACTAAATCTATTTTTAAGAAGCTGTAGAGCCTGCATGGATATGCAAGGAAGACAGTTAGAAATCTTTTTTAATAATGCAATAAAAATGTAACCTAAACCCCTCGATTCCGTTTTTCCGTTTCTTTAATGTGTATCTACCACTCTAAATACTATTTTTTTTCATCGCAGTGAGTACAATGCTTAAAAGTGATCGACCGACAATCATGTCCAGTTCCATTCACAGAACATTCCTTTTACCTTTCTATGTAGGAACTAAGCCAAAATTTTAGAAAAATTTCTTGCGATTTTAAAGAAATATGTGTATAAAAAACAATTAACTATTGTATGTTTGTCATTTTTCGGATCCTCTCTTCTTTCTGATTACAATAATATATGTATGCATATCATATATTTACTTTTACAATTAGCACAATATTTTGGTTATTTACTGATCCCGCAGATAGTCAAGGTTGGCATGAAATCACTAATTGCAAGTGGGTATGTTTTCTGCCGTTAAATTTATTAAAAAAAAAATCTTTAAATTCTCTATAAAAAAAAAGATATGAATATTGAAAAAGCCGTTTTATAATCCTTCGATCTATTATAAACAAAATTCCAAATAAGTTTATTTCATAATCCTAAATTCGTCCAATATTTTCTGCTTTGGGTCAAATGAATTATTAGATCTTTCTTTGTTACCTTAACAAACAGGAGATATATTTTAAAGCTCGAATGAATAATGAAAACAACATATTATTGCCAAATTTAAAAAAACCGACAAATAAAACTGAATTTATCCGAGTAGTTTAAACCCAATTTTTGTTTATAAAAGTAAGCCTTAAATTCAATAAGGAATATAAAAAATGCAACAATATACAGGATGTTGGACTCGAAGGAATGAAGTTAGGTACAGTCCGGACGATATTTGTTGAGATGGAATTCCAAGAAGACCCCTGCGTCACTTTCTTGGAATTAACCGCATTCGATAGAGATAGAAAAATATCGGCAGAAAATTTCTCTGCCGCGGTAAATTGTTACAGTAGTTCGGATAACAGAACATTATTGGCATATTCTTTCCTTGGAATTCTATCTCAATAAATAATGAATACACTGTAACAATTAGAAGAGATGGGACACCGTGTATAATCAGAAATAATTTTAAAATTTGTAAATGTAAAGAAATTGATATGATGGAATATTTATTTGAATTTTTTTTGTTACTAATATTCCCAAAGGTATGGAATAATCCGTCTTACGTGGGCACTCTACATAGGAAATGAAAAATAAAGGAGGGTAATCAAAGCAAGACCAATCGCCTTTTTTAAATTCTAAAGTGCCTGTCGTATTGTCAATTTGAACTCTTTGCTTACTAGGTATTAAATTTTGTCAGTTGTAAGGAACTGTCAAAAGTATGCTGTTAAAAATTGACACATCATGTTAAAAAAATCATCTTAGATATTCAGAAATACATAAGTTCGATCGAAGTAATTTACAAATGTCTTTCAGTGCGTTTAATTAAGGTAAGAAGTTTTTGTTAATAAATTGGAGACTAATATTTCTAAAATTATAAGTTTTTAATATTCTTTCTACAGATTTCAATGTTTAAAAATAGTACATTGTGTAACGAGTGAGGAAAAGTTGCCAATTGCGCCACGCGAGCGCAGTTGAATTTTTCAAATAAAATAGCTGATCCAGTTTGTGATCCAAACACAAGTATATTAAGTGTCGCTTCTTTATTTGAACATGATTACGTAAAAACCATGTTTGACCTTTCGCCGTATGTAGAAGATGTGGTATCATATACAGTACGCGTCTAAAGTATGGAATAAATTCAGTAAAAACGAAACAATTTTTTTTGGG
The DNA here is from genome assembly GCF_000390285.2 of Anoplophora glabripennis. Lineage (NCBI taxonomy): Eukaryota > Metazoa > Arthropoda > Insecta > Coleoptera > Cerambycidae > Anoplophora > Anoplophora glabripennis. The sequence goes on from NW_019416452.1 coordinate 389,542, forward strand.
GAAAAATCCTCGAACAGGTCGATTTTTAATTTACAAAATACATATTTTAGCATAAAAGGCGATTTTCAACCGTCATTTGTTTTCGAGTAATGACGTCATCGACATTTTTTTTAAATAGCAACCCCCTATTTTTTTTCTTGATTCTGAAAGATCGTTTCATTGTCGATCCGACAGTATTAAAATGTTGCCATCTTACATAGGAAAGTTTTCGAGTAAATGACGATTGAATGTTAGAAAACGTAAATTTTATTCATTAAAAAAATAACAATTCCTATGTCAAGCAAATACAATTCATTAAGTTTTCTACCTAAATTAAGTGTTCGAATTGCCACCCACCGACTTCTTGACAATACGCAAGTCTGTGTAGAAATTCTTCTTGCACATTATGAATTATTTCTGGGGTAACTCTGTGTATTTCATCTATAATACAATTTTGGAGTTCTTCTAAATTATGTGGTCTATTAACGTACACTTTGGACTTTAAGTAGCCCCATAAGAAATAGTCCAGGGGTGTAAGATCTGGGGATCTCGCGGGCCATTCTATCGGTCCTCGTCTGCCGATCCACCTCCTAGGAAAACAATTGTCCAGAAAATCTCGAACAGGGCGCGCATAGTGCGGAGGTGCACCGTCTTGCTGAAACCATATGGTGTCATCAGGAATATCAGGGTCATTATCGTTAGGAAAAATTACTGCAAGCGCTGGAACAAGGTCATTTTGTAAAAACTCTAAATATCTTTCTCCTGTAAGGGTTCCTTCAAAGAAGAAAGGCCCTACTATTCTGTTGTCAACTATTCCAGCCCACACATTTAATTTCTGTGGGTGTTGGGTACGTGTCTCTGCCATCCAATGAGGATTTTCCCGACTCCAATACCTGCAAGTTTGACGGTTCACTGTACCATTTGAGACAAAACGTGGCCTCGTCTGAAAAAACTATTTGCCGGTGTAAATCTCTATTTACTTAACATAAATCCATCAAAATTTCACAAAAGTGTAAGCGGCGGTCGGGATCGTTTTCATTGAGTTCCTGCACAAGTTGAATTTTGTATGGATGATATTTTTCCTGCCTCAGGATACGTAGCACTGTAGTCTGACTAATTTCATTGTTTAATTCAACCAATCGTGAAGTATTATGAGGATTATCTACCATACTTATCAAAATATCTACAACATTGCCAGTTTCTCTAAATTTAGATTCCATCTTACTGACTGTTGATTGGCTGATACGGCGATCTGGATGTTTTTCATTAAATAAATCGCAAACTTCCTGCTGCGTTCTAATAATTTTTATATCGCTTACAATACTTAGAAACAATGACACTTTGTAAAGATTTACACCTACGTGATCCATAAAAAACTTCAGGCATTTCAAAAAACTAAATTTGATAACGTTTTTGCTTTATTTTAATTGATTTGGGTTTTCTAACATTCAATCGTCATTTACTCGAAAACTTTCCTACGTAAGATGGCAACATTTTAATACTGTGGGATCGACAATGAAACGATCTTTCAAAATGTCGATGACGTCATTACTCGAAAACAAATGACAGTTGAAAATCGCCTTTTATGTTAAAAGATCTACTTTTTAAATTAAAAATCGACCTGTTCGAGGATTTTTCCCAAAAAAAATTTGTTTCGTTTTTATTGAATTTATTCCATACTTTAGGCGCGAATTGTATAACGAGCTTTGTAACTTCACAGGTTATAAAAATAATTTCTTGTGACATTTACAAAAATATATATGAAGGGAAACTACTCGTTTCCTTTAACTAGATTAAAAAATTGTGGGCCTTATTTTATTCCTTCTTCTGATAATAAAAATTTGCAGACAGACGGAACAAGTATTCAAACAACGGCAAGGCATCATGAAAACAATTAAAAATTTTAAAGACATAATTATTAATAAAGTCTTTTTAACATTGATGTGTACAACGAATGTTATCATGTTAAATCATATAAAGACTTAAGATATACTAGATAACCACAAAGTTGAACTGATCAAGATACGTGTAAAAACATAACGGTAAGAGTTCACCATGAAACTTCTAAGGTTGTCAATGTATCTATTAGAAGTAAGTTTTCAAAACTAGATACATCTTGTAATAAACACGAAGTCTCATGCATTAGCAAAATGTGGAATTTCTAGCTACTGATTGGACAAGTAAAAATTTGCTTTAACCAATTTCATCAATACATTACCCTTAATTAATAAAAATCCTCAATCAATAAAACCTTAAGTATCCATAGGGTGTAAAGATATACATTTTTACTTATAAACAAATTTTGTCTTCTTTTTTATTTTTTGCTAGATTCATCGCTTCATGCCAGTTTGTTCCTCTTTTCTTTAAGTCTTCTGCCACTACTTGGTCCTAATTAATAGTTGACTGTTGTAAAGTGTAATTGTATATCATCTACGTTTGGTTTGGACCGTTCCGTTTTGTTACGTACTTCTATATTAAATGTGTTTCTGTCTAAAACAGTAGAGACGTCAGAAATAAAAGGGGCGACGTAATAAAAAAATTAAATGTCTGCACTTTTACTACATAACTAATATATAAATTTGAATCAGAGCCAAATGGTATGGTCTCTTGAATATCTAAAAGTATCCAATCGATGTATTAAATGAATAGAATGGAAAGAACACTCGTCAATTCATCTACTGAAACACAGCTTTGTACATATTGTGGAACGACATTATGGATGTGTATAAATATATGTTCAGTGAGTGCAACACTAATTGGTAATAGTTTAACTATTTCGGCGATTTTATTTAGTAAAAAGTTGAATTCCGTAATTTCGAATTATTTTGTGTTCAGTTTAGCAGTGAGTGATTTGCTGGTTGGTGTTTCGATACCATACCATATGTGCTTTTATATTATGGCGGACTTTGGAAAAAGTGAATCTAACTGTTTGTTTCGGTTCGTTTTGACAGCTTTTGCATGTGCAACTTCTATTTGCAACTTATTTTTCATTGCAACCGACCGATACATAGCTATCATATATCCTCTACATTACAGTAGGTTCATGACCAAACGAATTGCTGTCATTTTAATAATAATCGGATGGCTAGCTTCGTTTTCTATTGCTGCCATACCGATAGTTTGGAACGATTGGCGTGAGGGAGTCAAGTGCGATGTGATAAATATACTGCCAAATAATTATTTGAAATTCATACTAACTCCTGTATTTGTATTAATATGGATTATGATGTTTATCCTGTATGCAAGAATATGTAAAGAAGCATCCGGTCACGCGAAAAGAATTCGAGGCTCTTCCAACATACAAAGCTCACTGACCCTAAAGGATACAAAATCATTTCAGGTAAAAATATAACATTATAAAAATAGTTTTATTGATTAAGAGGCAAAGAAAACTTTATGTAAAAAAAAGGTGAGCAGCCGCCACTGAGTAATAGTAATAGTGAATGACTTTTTGCACCGTTACCAATGAGTTTACAGAGACGCTAACAGATACGTAAAAGTAAGGGTTGACGCTTGCCCACAACTTCTGACGTTTTTAGGCCTCAGGATCCAGAGGTAGAGTATATCGCGATCAACGAACTCAGATCTACGCATTTATTATCATTGCTTATTACATTTATTATTGTATTATAACAAGTTAAGCAACAAACTGTGTCTTTTTGAGGCATCTTTTCTTAGATCCATAACGCTGCCCCCTGGCCGCCGAAGACCTAACTTCCCCTAAAACTATGGACAATGTCAACAATTAGACGGATCCTCTTGTCCTTTACATCTAAGGAGACATTAATTACGCGAGCTCAGTTTGGCGGAAGGGTCCGGTAAAATCTCATCAAATCTCATTTAAAGGAAGCGGGGAGTCAATATCACGTTAACTTTTTAATTCAAAGAATATATTATACATTACAGATATAACAAAATCAATATTAAATATTTTTCTACTCGTATGCCCGGATTTATAAATTTAAATATTCTATTACTAATTCTTTATAGTGCACCTTAAACGTAGTATTATTTTCCCCCTCTTATTTCATCAGTAGGCCAATCAATAGAGCATTAAATCAGTTATTTTGTGACAAAAATACTAGTAGCAAACGGACTGTGCCATCATATAAAAAGCAGTCTGTAGATACCTTCGAGCATATACTCCTAGAGGCAGCCTTCAGTGCTCAGAAAGCGCGACTGGTGTGCGACAGAGAAAGAGAATAAAAGGACTTGCTATCTCTCTCGCTCCGCGAACTGATTGGTCGGAGCTTAGGTGCAAGACGGTCATTGGCATGTAGGGGAGCACGCACCGACCAATCCAGCTCGCGGAGCGAGAGAGATAGCATGTCCTTTTATTATCCTTTCTCTCTCGCACACCAGTCGCGCTTTCTCAGCACTGATGGCTGCCTCTAGGAGTATATGCTCGAAGGTAGATACCTATATATGTTTCCTCCAATTTGCCGTTAATTAATAATAAACGCATTTTTTTAGTTTTTTACTTACAAAACCTAAACTAACGAAGCATAGTCCAGGCATTATAGACATGAAACAAATACTGTTAGAAGTTTCTCTGCGGAATATTGTTCGGAAACGTGTTGTAAACAAAATATCAAAAAATCAACTCGAGGCTAGTTGGGAAACTTTGTTTAAGAAATGGAAAAAAATACTGTTAGAAGTTTCTCTGCGGAATATTGTTCGGAAACGTGTTGTAAACAAAATATCAAAAAATCAACTCGTGGATAGTTGGGAAACTTTGTTTAAAAAATGGTCAAAGTTATGAAAAAGTG
>NW_019416452.1:397965-436990 GCF_000390285.2 Anoplophora glabripennis
GTCTTCATTGAGTTCCTGCACAAGTTGAATTTTGTAGGGATGATATTTTTCCTGCCTCAGGATACGTAGCACTGTGGTCTGACTAATTTCATTGTTTAATGCAACCAATCGTGAAGTATTATGAGGATTATCTACCATACTTATCAAAATGTTGTATTTGTGATCTTCACTAACGCTTGGACGTCCAGGTTTTGGAATATCTACAACATTGCCAGTTTCTCTAAATTTAGATTCTATCTTACTGACTGTTGATTGGCTCATACGGCGATCTGAATGTTTTTCATTAAAAAAATCTCAAACTTCCTGCTGCGTTCTAGCAGTGACTATAACAAGAATTCTTGTTATAGTCACTGGTTCTAGTCTTATCCCCGCATCCAATAAGAATTAAAATTTCAATTCTTTGTGTGATAGTTAAATGTGCCATAATACTTTAAATTCAACAATAATTTTTATATCGCTTACAATACTTAGAAACAATGACACTTTGTAAAGATTTACACCTACGTGATCCATACAAAACTTCAGGCATTTCAAAAAACTAAATTTGATAACGTTTTTGCTTTATTTTAGTTGATTTGGGTTTTCTAACATTCAATCGTCATTTATTCGAAAACTTTCCTATGTAAGATGGCAACATTTTAATACTGCCGGATCGACAATGAAACGATCTTTCAAAATCAAGAAAAAAATATAGGGGGTTGCTATTAAAAAAAATGTCGATGACGTCATTATTCGAAAACAAATGACAGTTGAAAATCGCCTTTTATGCTAAAATATGTACTTTTTAAATTAAAAATCGACCTGTTCGAGGATTTTTCCCAAAAAAAATTGGTTTCGTTTTTATTGAATTTATTCCATACTTTAGGCGCGTATTGTATAACGGGCTTTGTAACTTCACAGGTTATAAAAATAATTTCTTGTGACATTTACAAAAATATATATAAAGGGAAACTACTCGTTTCCTTTAACTAGATTAAAAAATTGTGGGCCTTATTTTATTCCTTCTTCTGATACTATAAAAATTTGCAGACAGACGGAACAAGTATTCAAACAACGGCAAGGCATCATGAAAACAATTAAAAATTTTAAAGACATAATTATTAATAAAGTCTTTTTAACATTGATGTGTACAACGAATGTTATCATGTTAAATCATATAAAGACTTAAGATATACTAGATAACCACAAAGTTGAACTGATCAAGATACGTGTAAAAACATAACGGTAAGAGTTCACCATGAAACTTCTAAGGTTGTCAATGTATCTATTAGAAGTAAGTTTTCAAAACTAGATACATCTTGTAATAAACACGAAGTCTCATGCATTAGCAAAATGTGGAATTTCTAGCTACTGATTGGACAAGTAAAAATTTGCTTTAACCAATTTCATCAATACATTACCCTTAATTAATAAAAATCCTCAATCAATAAAACCTTAAGTATCCATAGGGTGTAAAGATATACATTTTTACTTATAAACAAATTTTGTCTTCTTTTTTTTATTATTTGCTAGATTCATCGCTTCATGCCAGTTTGTTCCTCTTTTCTATAAGTCTTCTGCCACTACTTGGTCCCGTGGTTTTTACTTTTTATGGGTATGCCTAGTTTCCTCGTTCCTTTTTTTTTTGTTTGCCAAATCATTTTCGGCTGTCTTTCTGTTCATAACCTAACTTCGGAAATGACAATGACTTAATTAACCGACCAATGAGTAAATGATCATAGCGCGTGCGTATAACACACAAAGTGCAACACCCCCTCTTTTTGGCTTCAATTCCCTTTCAAAATGATTTATATATGTATAGAAGTATGTGGTTGCGCTATGAAAATAACATCACGCCGTTGTACTACTATCTGGCACTTTCCGTACATATAACCCCCTACGCTATAGGTCCCATAGCAAGCACGCGTGATAGAAAAATCAGTCAAAAAGATGTATATATCTAAGGCACCATATGCTTCTTTGGGCAGATAAAATGCATATTAAAGTTTTACATTAAAAAATTAATATAAATAAAAAGGATTCTTCGCAAGCTCGTATATAAATATTAACACAAAAAAATGTTCCAAATAAAAGTTGTACCAAATCAGTTCCTTCACATTTTAAAATTTGTAATTATACAGGATGTCTCATTTCTTCTGGACGTTACCTAACATCATTTTTTATTATTGAATTTTTGAATTCCTCGTTAGTTTTTATGATCTATTTTGATATAAAAAATATTGGGTTTAAGTCGTCCCGTTATTTTATTTTTGCTTTTTTTAGCGTTTGCAGCGTATTCGAAAATATATCTTCGAAACTAAACGTAATAAGATGCAATTTTCTCCTTTCAATTAAGCATGATAAATGTAGGTATCTTCTTCAGTAGCTATTTAATACAATTAAGCAGAAAAATGGTAATTCAAGTTCAAAGTTTTCAATCGCGTATATTTTGACTTTTCTAAATGGAACTCTGTTAAATTTGATGCAGGCAAATGCAAAATTTAGTTACCCTTCAATTTTATAAAGTCATGCTGTCTATTTTGAGCAACGTTTAACATAAAATTATCTAAATACCTAAATTATTATAAAGTACTTAAAAAACAATATTTAGAAAAAAAAATTTCAACTATAATTTTTATGAGAATATGATTTTTTTAACTCTGCACAAAACGTAAAAGATGCGTACTAATAATAAAATAATAAAAACAAATGCTTATAAAATCATAGTTTGGGAAATGCTATAACATAGATACCTGTATTTAAACCGATATTTCTCGGAAACGGATTACTTTTTCGATATAAAACATTATCATTTGTTCATAGAAGACTCAATCAAATTTTATCAAATCATTTATAATTTTATCAAATTTTACTGTTTAAATTGGAATATGCTATATTCCATGTAAAAATGCAAAACATTTTTCAAAAAACTTCCATGTAAACAGTTTTGATGTAGTTAGTCTATTTCCGGTAGATAAAATATTAAACATTGTCAAACACAAATTACAAAACTATACGACTTGTATAACCAACTAAATTCCAAATCATTAAACAAGGGACGTTATTTATAAGAATAGAAAACATTTAATCGCATTTTTAACCTTCGATGTTTTCTTAATTGCAGTTTTAACGATATTGCATATTAAAAAATAGGGGCCATGGTTAATACAAACTGATTAGCTTCTGTTTATATCGAACAAATATCAGTTCTTTGTTCGCCTACGAAGAAGTGTTAGGAAGAACATAAGGAAACTGTAAACATACCACCAACAACAAGGATCAATGAATAATATGGAATCAGTTGTAGAGAAAACAAAATGTGAGTAGCTTAGTTCAAGTATAAATATTCTGATATTTAAATTTTCTATTTTTAAATGTAATGTATATTATACGATAGTAAGGCTTTTCGTTCTACTATGAATATAACTACAGGTGAGTAATATATGATAGCGATTTAACCCTCGATTTAACATTTCTTTTTTTACTGCCACTCATTTTGGCTGCCACTTGCTCAAGTCAAGTCTTTTTAAATACAATTAATTTCAATTTTAGTGTTTTGTTAGCTTCTTTGACTTTAAACTTTATTAAAAAATACAAAATATTTCTTCAACTCAAGTTTTAAGAGGCGTTTATTCATTGGTTGTCAATTTTTTCTTATTTCTAGATTCTTCTGCTCAAGAATTTGTGAACAGTGTATTAAGTGAAGGTGAGAAATATACTTGTGACGACTTATCGGAGGATTTTCGTAATCGTGATGATTTACCTCCATTTTATGATGAAGAATTATTTAGAAGGTTTGTAGGTATATACATCAATAAATAGCATGAGTACGCACACAAAGATTTATCTGCAGATTAACTATACAAAATATGTTCCGCTGGCTTGCTGTTACTTGCACCCTTAATAGGAAGATAATATAGTTTTCCCCCTTGATTATTTACCAAGTCAAACGTTTTGTGACATTTAACAGTAGTAAGTCTAATAATGAAAGACATATAAGAAAACAGAAAAATAGTTATTGAGAGTAATATACTTTGTGACAGCAGTTATATAAAATGGATTAAAAATTGATTTACTCAAAAATTCAACCACATATCGCTATTAAAAGTGTTAATGAATAATTACAGTCCGACAAAACTTTTTTTTGTTTTTTGGTCAAATCTATAATTTCTTAAAAATTTTCACGGACTGAAACCAAATTTGATGAGTAAAAAATATTTATCGTTTAGATTTTGGTAATGACAGGGACAATAAGTCTCTTCTATATTGAATGTGCAGTTATCTCAATACTACCTTTGGTAAATATGTAGAATATTGACTCTATCCCGATCTTAACCGAGATGACTGATGATTCCTATATATTTTTGGATACTGAACACGAATTTGATGTGCAACCTTGGCGGACGGCCCTTTTTAGGGTAAAAAAGGCAAACAAGGGCAAAAACATAGTTATGTTTAAAAAAGAAGTTTAAAGTGTTTTCCTATGTATTTTTGGGCGTTCAACATAAATCCGATATCAAAAAAGTACACTTCGCCTTTCCAATGGCAATGATGCAATTGTATTGAAAAAAAGTTTGCAGCTGAACATTTTGCAAAGGTCCTTTTATTGTCATGCACGTGTTTTTTTAGCTGTAAATTCGCCTGTATAGTTGTTGCGATGTCAATTGGAATCTGTGAATCTTAAAGCACAGGACCGTCTGCACTTCTCTTCAAATTTATTCGTATACTTTAGCAATGATTTGTCTCGTAATTTATACTCGAATAGCCATTGGGCGAGTCAGGTATTGGTAGGCAGTCCGCCTGATGTAGAATCGACGGCGGCGCACTGGTCGTCAAAGCAAACCTGTATTGGTCCATTAGGTCGTAAATCATTTTTTGCATGGTATTCTATAATTAGTTTGGTGTCAAACGCGGTTCACTTGGCTTTGTCAGTGCCGGCGCCGCCGTAGAGAGCAGTGCTTGGCGTGGTATATTTATTGTTAATTATTAGTTAATATTATGATCTGTTCATATCGTAACCAGTAAAGGGTAATAGTTATTAAAATAAATATTATATGTAATTACCTAGTAATTCAGCTTGGCTTTCTGGAGACCCTTTCAAACGGAAGGTAACGAAATAACCCGGAAAAAAGACAAATACTAAAGCCGGTTTTTGTCGAAAGCATCGTAACAAACTCAAGAGTTTAAAAACAAAGATTTACATGTACAAAATCAACGTATTATTTTAAATATATATGACCTCCTCGTTGGTCCTTGCTGAGCAATAACATATTTCATTATAAAATAGGTTAACTTAAAAGTAAAACCAAAAATTTAAGTACTTTTAGTACTTCAATCTAAAATTGGTAAAAGAAATATTTCAAATATACAAATAATAGGTAATAAATCTATTTTTTTTTTCTATTTAAATACTGTATCATTAATATAATATTAGAAACGTTAGGTATGACACTTATTTAATAAGAAATCAAGACATCTATCCCGTTTTCTGTTCTATACTACTATTTTTTCTAAGAGATGCGATTGCAGAAGTACTGGCTACTACTTTATCATTTACTGTCAATTTTTTGTTTTTACATTTTAGGTATCGGTAATAGATAACTAATGTTTTCTTCTTACTAACACGTTTACGGTATTGTAATAGAATACACGTGTGAAGTAAACGGAAATATTATTCTCTTTTGAGTTCAGGCCTAACCCAAATCGATAAAATCATGTTTTACTAAAAAATTTAAAAAATCTAAAAACCTTAACATTTGGTATTTGAAAATTACAAGATAATGTTTCAGGAAAATCTCACAATTTAAATTTATCAAATGTGATGCGGTCACTTGCCAAATATTTGTCAAATATAAGCAAATACTGTATCATGTGGATGCTGTTTATCGATGGACATTTTTTCACTTGCGAAATATTCGCCAAAGGTCACGAACAAAACATGTGCGGCAATTGTTTCAATAACCTCATTAATAGTGTACATTTCCATATACTGGAATTAGTNCTATAATTAGTTTGGTGTCAAACGCGGTTCACTTGGCTTTGTCAGTGCCGTAGAGAGCAGTGCTTGGCGTGGTATATTTATTGTTGGTATAATACTTATTATTAATTATTAGTTAATATTATGATTTGTTCATATCGTAACTAGTAAAGGGTAATAGTTATTAAAATAAATATTATATGTAATTATCTAGTAATTCAGCATGGCTTTCTGGAGACCCCTTCAAACAGAAGATAACGAAATAACCAGGAAAAAACCCAAATAGTAAAGCCGGTTTTTGTCGAAAGCATCGAAACAAACTCAAGAGTTTAAAAACAAAGATTTGCACGTACAAAGTCAACGTATTATTTTAAATATATATGACCTTCTCGTTGGTCCTTGCTGAGCAATAACATATTTCATTATAAAATAGGTTAACTTAAAAGTAAAACCAAAAATTTAAGTACTTTTAGTACTTCAGTCTAAAATTGGTAAAAGAAATACTTCAAATATGTTATTGGCTAAATGAACAAATAATAGGTAATAAATCTAATTTTTTCTATTTAAATGCTGTATCATTAATATAATATTAGAAACGTTAGGTATGACACTAAGACACAATAAGAAATCAAGAAATCTATCCCAAGAATTTACAAACAGCAACATTTTTCTGGACGCCTATGGATTCCGTCAAATTTATGAGTTAATTGTTTCTATGCGGTTCCAACTGATATCGTAACGACTATACCATGTATGCTACTTCTTTTCAAAACACCATGTATATTTAACAATGGATATGCGCTAGTAACTAGCGCGGACAGACATTTAAGGTTACGCTAACTTGTCCAGGGGCGGGGTATGAAAGAGAGAGAAAAGAAAAGAGTTTTTACCACGGAATTTTATAATATTCAAGTTGAGGGTTTTAACAGTTTTAATTATTTTCGTTTTCTGTTCTATACTACTATTTTTTCTAAGAGATGCGATTGCAGAAGTACTGGCTACTACTTTGTCATTTACTGTTAAATTTTTTGTTTTTTACATTTTAGGTACCTAATGGTAATAGATAACTAATGTTTTCTTCTTAATAACAGGTATTGTAATTGAATACACATGTGAAGTAAATGGAAATATTACTCTCTTTTGAGTTCAGGCCTAACCCAAATCGATAAAATCATGTTTTACTAAAAAATTTAAAAAATCTAAAAACCTTAACATTTGGTATTTGAAAATTACAAGATAATGTTTCAGGAAAATCTCACAATTTAAATTTATCAAATGTGATGCGGTCACTTGCCAAATATTTGTCAAATATAAGCAAATACTGTATCATGTGGATGCTGTTTATCGATGGACATTTTTTCACTTGCGAAATATTCGCCAAAGGTCACGAACAAAACATGTGCGGCAATTGTTTCAATAACCTCATTAATAGTGTACATTTCCATATACTGGAATTAGTAATGTCTCTACATTCGACAATTGGTATTGGTATATCTTTTATGTTTTATCCAAATAATCTGCAATTATTTGACACATTTATGTTACACGAATGTTTTACGATTTACGTCAAGGTATATGCTTTACAGCGCAGCGCCTCTGTCGGTTAGTATAAGCAAATATTTGTAATANAAATTTATCAAATGTGATGCGGTCACTTGCCAAATATTTGTCAAATATAAGCAAATACTGTATCATGTGGATGCTGTTTATCGATGGACATGTTTTCACTTGCGAAATATTCGCCAAAGGTCACGAACAAAACATGTGCGGCAATTGTTTCAATAACCTCATTAATAGTGTACATTTCCATATACTGGAATTAGTAATGTCTCTACATTCGACAATTGGTATTGGTATATCTTTTATGTTTTATCCAAATAATCTGCAATTATTTGACACATTTATGTTACACGAATGTTTTACGATTTACGTCAAGGTATATGCTTTACAGCGCAGCGCCTCTGTCGGTTAGTATATGCAAATAAAATATTTGTAATAATTTTATTTATTCTATAACCGGTTGCAGATGATACTTGTACTTGTACTCACCAAATACTTATCAAATGTAAATGTGCCAAATAATTACAGCTTGCATCATACACACAATGTACAGGGTGGCGGAGAACTGACATTTAGCCGTAATTATAGAAAAATTGAAAGAGCAAATAGGAAGCCGCGGGCGGGGATCTTTCTCTCTTTAATAAAAGTGGTTGAGAAAATAATGACCTTCGTATGACAAGCCATGTGTAAAAATAGCAAAAATTTCGTTGACGTCAGAGCCCTTAGTCAAATACTCACATTATCACGCCATAAAGATTCTCGCTTGTGATTTCCTAAATTCATGTCGCCCTGTACATATGTAAAATATGAGCTCATGAAAGATACCTCCTGAAAAGTTCCGAAACGTTCTACATACGATGTGTATGCTTACCCATTGTCCGCAATCGTACATTTGGGCAGATTCGTTTCTTTGATGTGTTCTTATTTACCGTTTCACATACCTACCAAATAAAAATCACTTATTGAATAGTCCAAACAGCCCTTTGTATAGCTTTGGCCAACATTAGGAAGTTTTTACATGTTTTCAAATGTATCAATAGGTACCATCCACACGATGCGATATTTGTTTATATTTACAAATATGTGTACTCTGACAAATCTGCTCATATGTTAGAATTCTCAACGTAGGCGTCGTCTGCATTAATACATTTGTTTACTTATATTTCACAAATATCTGGCTAATTACTGCATCATCTGGAGCTGACTCAACATAAAGATTATTACTAAATACCACAAGCGGAATATTGTTACTGATTACAAGAAATTTCTATCTTGCCCTACCTTTCATACTTTCATAATACCTAATATTGTTAAATATTATTTTAAAATGTAAAACAGTTCAAGTTAATACCTGTTCTTTAAATTTCATAGTAATTATAATAGTATATTATGCAACAAGTTTTATAAACGACACTTTAGTCACGAGTTTATTTAGGCACGAGCGGAGCGAGTGTTTAATAAACGAGTGACTAGAGGAGTTTATAAAACGAGTTGTATACTATACATTTTCTACGACCAAGACAACAATGAATATTGAAACGTTTACGTGTCTTTTATTAAATCTGCAACATTAATCGTAACATAAACATGTATGTAATATAATCTTACTAAATTAACTTATTTAGGTAAATATACATTAACAGTTAAATTAGAAAAATTACTACAGTTATCTGCGACGGTAGTGGAGCGCCACCCTCCATGGCGCTTGAGGGAAGTGATGTCAGCTCCAGAGTCTACTAATATAGTGGCCGATGATCGTCTTAGACAATGGCCTGTATATCTGGTAGGGTCTGGCAATTTCAAAAACTGGGCAATCTCTCGGGCAATGTTACCAAATTTCTTTATTCCAATAGGCTGTGTCGTACACTTGCCTCGTTGATAGTTTAAAAAAAAACGGGTAACGTTAGTAGGCAGATTTGAGGGGCGGAGTTGCATGTACATTTTACAAGTCTTATAGAAGTTTCCTCCGATGACAAATTGCCTTTCCGTTTTAGTTTTAGTATCCGGAATGTGGACTAAAAAAGCTATACCTAGGTCATCAATTTTCCTTTGTTTTGATTTTCATTAGTTCTTCTCGCCAGCAAGCCCCCATTACTCCAAAAATCATTGCAACCTAAAGCAGAAAATAATACATACCGATATTTAACGCATATGAACAGTTTACCTTTGTGAATAAAAATTTTTCATCTGGTGCTGTAGTTATAAATTTTTGTATTTGCTGGGATGTTAGAATCTTGGACTTTTTTGGTTTGTATCCATCTGATGTGCGTTTCAAAAATGAACACAATTTTGGGTATTTACTGATGTCAACATTGTTTTTGAGGTTAAGTGTTGAACGGAGCATGGAATATATTGCTCACAAAGAAGATGGCTTCATACTTGCTGAAAGTTGTTGAAAGTAGGCGAGCAAAACGTTTTCGGAGTACATTTTTATTTGCTTTTCACTGCACCATTTGGAGAACAGATTGTAAGCCCGTTCGTACTGAATTCGCGATTTCTCGGGCAGCAAATTATTGGTGGCTCTAATCGCTTGTTCTTTAATTTCTGGGGGTGAGGCGGTAAATTCTTCATTTTCTTGTTCAATTGCTTCCATTATCTTGCAAATTACGAATCACTTACAAATGTAATAATTGCTTGTCAAAAGTCAAAGTTGACGTTTCGTGCAGCCATCACAAGACGTGACTAAGAAAACTTCGGCCCTTGATTAATAAGGCGGGAACATCCAATATGGTTCAAACAATGTTTAATGATTTGTCGTATTTGAACTGATATTTAGCGTACCGATTGGCCGTGTAAAATGTGCTATTTTAGAGATGGGAGTAGAAAAAAACTATTATGAAATTGGCCTTTGAAATCTGGATCATATTACTACTCATCATCTACTAAATGATGTGTCAATTTGATGATTTGTCTATCTCCCACATCTGCAATTTAGACTGTCACAGGAATTCTCACCATTATAGTTTATCCCACAGTTGTAACCATGCAGCTACTAAATCCGACGGTACAACTCAATGCTACAGCAGTACTAATTCATCTATTAAAAAACACCTCTTCTATTAATAAATTAACATTAACATAATTTTTTAATATTTCATAGGCCAATCAATAGAGGTTTTATTTGTGACAAAAATTCTAGTAGCAAACGGACTGTGCTATCATATAGAAGACAGTCTGTGGATATATGCTTAATGTTTCCGAATCCAACTTACGATTAATTAATTTTTTATAAACATTTTTATGCAAAAAAAACCGCATTTTTTTTAGTTTTTTGCTTATAAAACCTAAACTAACGAAGCAGTCTGGATGCTATAAAGAGACAATTTGTAGAGAATAAAAATACGAATAAAACGAGAGGTCGATAGATCCGATCGGATAATTAGAAACGAAGAAAACCCGGAAAAATCGGAAAATTTAGCTTTTTCTTTTAATTCATTACTCCGCCATTTTTTAAGTTGTAGAGCTGACCCTGTGCACAAAAGTAGTATGTACTTTAAGTGTGCACAAAGCAGATGCTGTCGAACCATTAATTTTGGCACAATAACAAATTTGATTTTTTTGGTGCACTATTTTGCAAAGCTTCTGAATGCGTTGGAGGTGGTCTGATTTTAATTTTTCGGCCGGAAGTAGAAGTATAATACTATATACTGTACAAAAAGTATATTCTAATTTTCCGATAAAATGATGCGAAATAAGTGAACATTTCCTCCAAACATGCTCAAAAACGGACGAGCGTGCGTACGCGGACGAGTAGTGGGGGAAGGTCGGGAGATGAGGGGCAGTGGATATAAAGATACAAATTTGAATATTGTTAATTATAGTATAGTTCAATATTATTGTAATAAATAATACCAATACGCGGAATCACAATGATGTGGAACCTGTGAACACTCCTTGTTCCTGCATTATTTGACATTTACGCGAAATCTTGACATCAAACGTGAATTTGAAAGTTTTCTTACAAAAGGTACTTTTCTGTTCCAAAGAATACATATTAAAGGAAATTTTATTACATTTTGTATACAGGTTCGGAAAGTCCCCATGGTACATCGGCCGTTACGTGAGAGCGATAAAGTAAGTCATAGAAATCCGTCCGATAGACAAGGATGGTTACATTGAAGACATTTCATAATCTGAATAGTCACTCCCACTTCTAACCCAAAACGGGCGGTGACTATTCAGATTATGAAACGTCTTCACTATAGCCATCCTTGTCTATCGCACGGATTTCTTTACTTTACTCTCGTTCTTATGTAAAGGCAGATGGACCATGTGGATTTTCCAGCCCTGTATATCACCACTTACAATAATATTAAACTATGCGCCAAAAATGCGTTTTTTACGTAAAAATGTTTATAAAAAATTTATTAATGGTAAATTGGAGTAGGAAACATAAGCATATATCTACAGACTGTCTTTTATATGATAGCACAATCCGTTTGCTACTAGTATTTTTTGTCACAAAATCACTGATTTAATGCTCTATTGATTGGCCTATTCAATATTTTCCAGGGGTCAAAAATTCTTCCACAAACATATATTTGGATTATTCTTATCCAAATGTCTTGGACTAGTAGCTGTGTTGGCAGTGCCATCAATCCTAAAAGTATTAATGTTTACCAGAATGTCAGGTACTGAGTTGACAGCTTACAAGAGGTACGTGTCAACCATTTTACACATGATGGTCTGGTATGATTCCGACTTCAAACCTGGATCCAAGTAAGTAAACAGTTAATAAAGTGAACGTATTATTTCAGTATGTAAAATAATAAGTTCTCTGCACGGTAAAAAGTAATGTTAAAACTACATATCAAATGCCAAACAGATTTGAAGCGTTTGAAGTTCTGCTAAAGCTTTAAGAAGCTGTGACTCGTATCCCTGGTTATTTACAGTACGAACAACTAACCAAACATGATACGTATTTTAGGTGCTCTATGTTAGCGAGCATATTATAATGAGAATATCGATATCAGAACATCTAATGGTAACTGCATACATGATATACAATTTTAATATTGGCTTCTTCATCGTGACGATAGATACTTGAATGACCAAATTTATATTTTTAGCTCTGACTTACTCATTTTGTGCATCTTATTTTCCCAACTGGGATTAGTAAGAGTATTTGAAAGAGACAGCACACTACAAACCAAATTTATATTTTTTGTTTGGGGGAAGGTCGGTAGCCCCGAACACTTAAATGAATTGCAAATAAAAATACGATAAACAAATTTTCTGTCTTTATTTTTAATCGTAGAATCAAACTAGGAACTTTTTAAACCATAAAAAAATTTTAAGGAAATATATTAAACATACTTTGGCCTTATTTTTTGACAACACAGAAGATGGCGGGTAGCCCCGGACACAGTAATCAATGGTAGCCCAATCGTTTTTTGGCCTTAAAAACATCACAATAATAATGACCCGACTTTTTGATCATTTTTAGGCATTTGTCTATGTTTACTCAAATGACTCAATTTTTTAAACATTCATAACGCATTTCTTTGGGTGGTAAATATCAATTTCTATGGTACTTATCAATCCGCCGTAATGGGTCCGCTGTTTTGCCGTTTTGGATTTAAGAATTTCCAAATTAAAACCTTATATTTGTTATTGGCGGCTTTGAAAAACTACCGAGTAACAAGTTTCAGCCATAATCTTTAAATTTTAAATACTTTTCCAATTTTTACATCCGCCATCTTTTATTCAGGAATTTTCGGACTCGGACTTCAGGGGAAAAGACTTAGCTATTCTTTTTAATCCAATATATGTTTTCTTGAAAATTTATTCCACACATGGATGTGTTACAGCTTTAATTTAAAAAATATATGTATCAAGCATATTAATATCCACGCCACTGGTCTGATTTGAGACTTATTTTTTCCGTTTAATAACATTAATTTGTTCAGTAGATGTTTAGATATAGATTCTTTTTTGAAACATCAACTACCTGAATCTCAAAAAGCGATAGAGTTTTAAAATGTATTTTTTTACTTTCTCTATGGGTTCTTAAGTTTCGTATATATATAAAATTCGAGATATAGTCGTATTCCAAGCCCTGTGTTTCGATATTGACCCATTTTTTTGACCCAGCCAATGGTCGAGGGTCTCTATCCCACATCCCTGTGAAGCAGAGTACACGGAACGATAATAGAAATTTTCACCAATGATTCGAATCCAACTGCTGAAATAGATCCTCAAATCGCCCTAAACATCCTAAGCCGCAGCAAATAATGTCAGCAATGCTGTTGGCAGAGCTGATGGCCATCGGACGACCAAAATTTCACCCCAGTTTCAAAACTCCCGGAATGCCACGAAATTCAAACTGGGACGGGAGATCAAGTTGCCTTACATAAATCTAAAATAACAGCATTATTCCACGATAAAGGCAAGTTAATTGTCATGAATCGACCAAATCCCTGAAAGACCAGATGTAAGAATGCATACCGAAGAGCAGTTCTCGAGGATTGACGGAGCCACCATGAAGCGGGATCGAACGTCGACTCTGATATATTGCAGTCCTCTTACCAGAGCAGAAGTTTCCGGTCGGTGTGTGTATACGAGCCGAATTCAAGCGTATTAGCTGCCTTTCCATACCTTCGCCTTTCTTGTTTATTTGAAGGAAACAAGTCACAAGGGTATACTGAGGATTCCACACAACATGACAGGTCAAACAAACCTAAAAATCAAATACGTTTTCTGAACTCGTTCAACGAATTCCAACTTTTACCTTGTAATTTCATTTGATATACCAATATTTTGTGGATACGAATGCAAATATTCAGAACATCTCTAACTTAAAGCGTTTGCGGAAGACATGTACACAAGTCTTGTAAATCTAACTGGAACTGTGTCATCAGTTATTTTCTTATTTCTTTAGTTTTTAAGATATTTTAGAATTCCTTTTAACTCACTTTTGTACACAAATAAATATTTCATCATGGAAAATCTATGAATTTATTAATAAATATGTTTTAGATTGTGGAAGTCCATTGCGGATGTCAGAAAGCGACACAATTCGGCAAGTAATCGAAGCTGTTCGGCGGGGATGAACAGAATAACTCAGAAGGATATGGCCATCACCCAGTTCGGTTTTATGGGGATCTCTGTATGTAGAAGCAAAATGGTGGGAATCCATAAGGCTTCCGATGAAGAATGGGAAGGATTTATCCACATATGGAGAGTCATTGGATATCTAATGGGAATTGAAGATAGGTATTTAGTATTCATATTCATTGAATTAAACATTACATATCTAACAAAGTTTTCAGCTTCACACTGAGTATATTTTTTGAGTATACTGTTATATCAACTTGAATAAATCAACTTTAATAATAAAGGATGGAAATACTCAGTCAGTATGTAATGAGTCTACAACAGTGCAAATAAGTCGAACACGTAAATGTTAAAATTTGGACAGAATTTCAAACCAAACTCACGATTTGAATTTAACAAGGTTTTTATTATACATTTGCTTAAAATCCACTAGTCAAACGATTTCCAATTCATTGTCATACTTTGACAGGAAATTTATTTTCTCTGTTTCTTTGACTAACGACTTGGAATTTTAGTTTTGTAAAAATTATTATTAATAACTGATTTCCTTACAAGGATTTACAAGTCAATACTCGGATATCATGTGGATCGGGTAGTTGAATTATTTCTATCTTGTCGATAAAATCTTTAGCGCTTTTGAGTTGGTGTTCTATCTTCCACTCTTCCCTACTAGACGTTTAATATAGTTTGACAGGTACCGAGCGAGTAGATGAGAATAGCAGTCAGTATTGAGAGATGTGGTATATTTGGTTAGTAGATTTTTCGAAAACGTCCTTAAGTTACTTAAAATTAGATTCTTGTTTAGTTTTTTTTTCTGTAAATTATGTTTTGTGGTTTCTCGGGAATTCTAGAAGCTCAAATACTGTGATCCTTCTGTATATACTTCTTCATTTTCCTTAAAGGGATTATGTTTTATCTTCTTTTACACCAGGTCTTTGATTATATATTTTTTTGTGTCCTAGTGATAAATAACTTTTCATAAACTCAGCTCCGGTATAATTTTCTGTTTTAGATTTAATCTCTGCAGTGGAACAGTTGAAGAAACTAGAGAAAGATGCAATATTCTAATGGAGCAAGTCTTTCGGCCAAATATAGAGCAAAAGGACGAAAATTTCATAAAAATGGCACGTAACATGATCCACGCACTGAAGTGTATAAACATATTTATAAAATTCGAAACGATAATGTATTACTTGCATATATTATCTCAAGATGAAAATAACAACATGAAATTGCAGTCGACATGTTATAAGTTGAATTCCTCGCAAAAATCTAATTTAAATTTCCTTATAACAATCATGTACATGCTCAGTTGGAATTGGTTTAGGATATTCCAAAATTATTGCCATATGCTAGTGTTATGGTTAATGAAGGTCTTTCCATTGTTACCAGCTTACCAGTTTGGTTTATCTAATGCGCGAGTACGTATTTTATCCAATAATAAAACTAATTAAAACGTGCCATAACGTTGAGTTTTAATATCCATTAAATGTTATAGCAGTTGTGATTTGTTTTATTTCATTTCCACAATAGCAGTGGTAGCTTATGTTGAGTTTCAAATAAGAAATATTTTATTTAGTACGTATTTTGGCCAATAATAAAACTAATTAAAATGTGTCATAATGTTAAGTTTTAATATCCATTAAATGCTATAGTAGTTTTATTCATTTCCATAATAGCAGAACGGTAGCGTGATTTATCAATTAGAAGAGCAGTTTTAATAAAAAGTTATTTCTGCCTACAGCAAATTCACAGAAACTTCTTTCAACTTGTTCATTGTTCTTTCATTAAACATGTCAGCTTTACAATAATGTAATTATTTTTGTTTAAAATATACAATATTTCATTTTATTTATTATTGGCAGTAATTAACTCAAATATTTATTCCAACATTTACGTATATTTCACTTACTTCTACTCCTCTGTACTAAGGAATCATACTTAAATTGTGGTAGCTGTTATTTTCATTACATATACAAGAGATACGGAAAAAGTGTAACAATAATAAAATTATAAAAAAACGTTCTATATTGTTTAATCTCTAGGTACGTTAAAACCTTTCGATAAACCAGTTTCTTAAGTCGATTCCAGATGATGTGATCACTATTAACAATTTGTCATACGTAAACAAATGCTATATCGTAAGGAGATAGTTGTCCTGTGCTCATATTGTAAGTGCGCAGATCCATTCCATGTTTCACTCATGTTTCCAATCCCACACCAACATCGGCAATAAAGCCCGAAAAAAAATAAAAAACCTTCCGACAACGCAACCACTATTCAAGGACATGAGGCCTGTCGTGACACTCATCCAGACAGCACCAGTTAAAGATCGAAGTTTTCAACTAACTTTCAACTAAGTCAATACAGAAGTTTATAGAGCCGCATCACCAGAACCAGAACATTCAAATTCAAATTGCAACAAGGGACCAAGGTGCCGTACTAAACGCAATCAATCAATCAGATTTCAGACAGGCGGTTGCCTAAATGCAAAAGGGATGACGTGTATCGAAGATCTACCTCAGGACTTAGCGGAACCATCGCGAACTGGGTGCGAACGTCGACTATGATTTTTCCCAGACAAGTAACCAGGATTAGAAATGGCCAATACTCGTTATATGACTTTCCAAATCGCATACCATTGCATTGTACGTTCAATACTGTAATAAATACATAATACTCTGTATTTCAAATACTCCGAATAAACTTTTATTTAGATCATCATAATATAGCGTCCATATCATTCAATATTAATTACGAATCTGTGGCCAAAGTTCATGGTATATATAAACTTTGCTGTGTCCGATCCAAAGTAGGTACTCACTGATCAAAGGCGGTGAAGCCGCCAGAGGAAAAAAGCGACCCAAGAACAAAAAATTAAAAGTGCTAAAAAACAAACAGTTTTAGGTGAAAGCTTCAGTACAAATGCCGACCTCTATAAATTACATGCAACAAAAAGAGCGTCTCCTACTCTATAGAACTCATGTCAAGATTCCACGCTTTAGAACGAACTCAGAGATTAAAAAGTGTCGACCAGCGAAAGGCTCTCAACAACGTACATACCCGAACTACAGCTTGATCAAATTTATCTTGTCCGTAAGTTTGAGATACGCTTTAAATATATAACATAAAACCTCAATAAATCACTATATTTATCAGACCTAAGTAAATTTTTTGCACAAAGGGTACTTGCCCTACCATTAAGATCTTTACCACACTGCGGACTATCTTCTTGATCTGCGCATCTCGTGGACAAGATGAGTTTAATCAAGCTGTACGGTGCGGTGTGTTGTTAAAAGAATCCGTAGTAACACAATTCATCTATTACTGGCAGCCAAATTTCTATGGTTGCATTCCAATAATGTTTTTATTAAATTTGTAGAGTAAATATATAGCCCAGTCGTATTGTCATTTAACCGGGAAAAAATTAGGGTCCACAATTTTATTGTTCTAACCTTTAGGGGGGGTCAATAGTAGTGTAAATTCAGAATCGCGACTGAATTCCACCCCTGCGTCAGCCGCCATCTTGAATTTAAGGAAAAATCGTTTTTGTTCAATATCTCGGCCATTTTCAACTTTACAACAAAAGTGGTAAGTACTTAAGTTGTTGCAAATGCGATTTTCTACAACTTCTTTTTTTACAAATTTTATCGTGCGATCGATATTTTTCCAGTTAAGGGGGAAAATAGTGACAAAGTATAATTATTGAATTATCTCGTTTGTTATTGACTATACGACATAAATGTACATAAACAAAGTTGGAAAGAATTATATTTTCTACAATTTTGATCCCTTTGATTTTTTCGCTATAACCAATATTTAAGGTACTACGCTTGCGGTAAAGACACGAGCGTAGGATCTTGCGGGAGTTGGTTTCAAAGGAATTGTTTTTGCTCAATATCTCGGGCATTTTCAACTTTACAACAAAAATGGTAAGTACTTAAGTTGTTGCAAATGCGATTTTCTACAACTTCTTTCTTTACAAATTTTATCGTGCGATCGATATTTTTCAAGTTAAGGGGGAAAATAGTGACAAAGTATATTTATTGAATTATATCGTTTGTTATTGACTTTACGACATAAATATACATAAACAAAGTTGGAAAGAATTATATTTTCTACAATTTCTGATCTCTTTGATTTTTTCGCTACTACCAAAATTTAAGGTCCTACGCCTATGGCAAGCCTAACTAAACTCAAGAGATCAACATTCCATAGGCCTGACGTCACCGACAGCTGGCCATGAACAAGAATGGTCCAAACTTTATAAGAAAAAATAAATTTTAAAAAAACATGGCTTACACCTTTAACGCTTGCAAGAA
This sequence comes from Anoplophora glabripennis, assembly GCF_000390285.2. Classification (NCBI taxonomy): domain Eukaryota; kingdom Metazoa; phylum Arthropoda; class Insecta; order Coleoptera; family Cerambycidae; genus Anoplophora; species Anoplophora glabripennis. The sequence goes on from NW_019416452.1 coordinate 416,860, forward strand.
ACTTTTATAAAGAGGAAGACGGCAGAAGTCGCAACTATCTTGCAAGCAATGACACGTGGATTAGGCCTATTGGGAATACCACGTAAAAAAACGCACCTGAAACTCTACCCCGGCGGTGGTGTGGAAGAGTTTGCAAAAACGATTTTCATATTGCTCTCCGTCTTTACTGTAAAGTTGAAAATGGCCGAGATATTGCGCAAAAACAATTCCTTTGAAACCAACTCCAGCAAGGTCCTACGCTCGCGTCTTTACCGCAAGCGTAGGACCTTAAATATTGATAGTAGCGAAAAAATCAAAGAGATCAAAATTGTAGAAAATATAATTCTTTCCAACTTTGTTTATGTACATTTATGTCGTATAATCAATAACAAACGAGATAATCCAATAATTATACTTTCACTATTTTCTCTCTTAACTTGAAAAATATCGATCGCAATAAAATTTGATTTATTGATTAAAGAGCTTCTGTAAGCTTTACTTATTTTTTATCTGTAACTCTCAATACCGAAATAATCCCGGCATCCCGGGATTGATTAGAAATAAAGGCGGGGCTCAAATTTCCCACGAACCAGGTAGTGGGTAAAGATACCATAGGAAGTTAACCCAGTAAAATTGCACAGTTAAAATTGCCGGTCCTTCAACTTATACCGGACACACATTCCGAAGGAGTTTTGCCACTATTCTGGCAAATAGGGCTTAAAATCCCGCAATGAATTGAAAATCCCGGTATTTGCGGCACTTGACGTTGAAATCCCGCAGGATCTCGGTATAAACCAGATCCCGGGATAATATGATATAGTACCCACATTTTTTATATATTAAATAAAACAAGTATAAAATTAATAAACTACTCTCATTTATTTTAAATATACAAAAAAAAGTTCTTTTTTGAACACCAAACATAAATAATTATGCAGATTAGGCTGTATTATGCACTCCAACACAGCTTAAAATATACCTACTTACAACATAAACAAAATGATACGTACCTATTTAACATAAAATAACGCAATTAATATCAATTGAAAAAATAATTTATTTTTATTTATTGGTTTTGCTGAAAATATTTCCGAAGAAAACAATATACTTACGCTGTGGTCTGATAAGGAGCTCCGTATGTCATTTACTAGATAACCGGCAGCAAACGAACCGGATGGTGAGAAGCAGCTGTGCACAATCCCGGAATCCCGCAGTCCACAATGGGATCTATTTAAAAATTGGCACATGATCTCGGTATTTCGGGATCCCTGTATACCGGGATTGCAAGCCCTACTGGCAAACCAAGGAAAAGAAATTTTAAGCCTTAAATGACACAGTGGGTGGCGTTCGTCCTCTGTAGCTGAGGGCTGTACACTCTGTGGAAAATAAATCAATTCTTAAAGAAGGTTTTACATGGAAATTATCGAGGAAAGTCTGCACTAATAAAAAGTGATATCGCAGCCGCAGTTATTCAAACTGTGTGTTTTAAACGCGAATTCCATTCCTCCAATAAATTTTAATAATTGTTCATAATGTAATTTTAATTTTGTCTTTAATAAAAACTGATTTTTAAAATTCTACATTTATTAGATTACCGATCGCTAATTTGTAAACGTCACAAAATCTCTCAACAAATTCAGTAAAGGTGTCAAATTTTCCGAGCGTGCAAAAAGTATTTAATATAATATTGTATAAAAACTGGAAAATAATTGTCATGTTAAATCCGATAAATTATATCTTCCTCTACAAAATGTCCAATTAGCATAAAAAATAAACCTGCGTTTCCGGGAAAACTAAATTTTGCTGACAGTCCGCATCTGTCAATTTTTGCCTAAAAATCAAAATATTTCGGAAACGGTCAATTCTAACTATGGAGTGTACTACGTTTTCAACTTAAAAATAAATGCTTTTTCAAAAAAATGCAATATGTAGGGGGTTCCATTTAAAATAAGAAAGTAGGTTAAAAATATGTATTTTAGCTTGGTAGGCCCCACGGCCAAACCACTACAATTTCAAATAAATCCTTAGAATGGTTTCCCAGATATCAATCGATGGAGTTCGTGGTAAGACACTCTGTACAGTTAGCAATAATTCATTGACGATTTTTCGTTACCAGTACCAAGCCTGCAATGTTGGTTGCCTAAGTTCAGCGGTCAAGTTGCTTGTAAACATTTATAAAAACTATATCTGTCACTCTTATGTTAATTAATATAATATATATTAATTTTATTGAATATTTCTATGTATACAGGTTCGGAAAGTACCGATGGTCCATCTGCCGTTACGTGAGAGCGATAAAGTAAGACATAGAAATCCATGCGATAGAGAAGGATGGCTATAATGAATGCGTCTCATAGTCACAGCCCGTTTCGCCCTTCCACAAATTCTTATTTGTGGAAGGGCGAAATGGGCGGTGACTATTAGACGCCTTCATTATAGTTATTTTTCTCTATCGCACGGATTTCTATGACTTACTTTATCGCTCTCACGTAACGGCAGATGGACCATCGGTACTTTCCGACCCTGTATATATTTTTTTATTACTATATTTTAAATATGTACCTACACCCCGGACAAGCTTGCTTAAGGGGATTATGTTTATTTACTGCTTATTTCCTTTATATAATGTATTGTAGTATTTATACAGGGTGATTAATTAACAATGGGAAAATCGAAAGCTGAAGATACTACACGTAAAATGGTGACCATTGGCGTAAACATGCCTTATCCGAAAGTTGGTAATTTCGGAAATACAGGGTGTTGAAAGTTAAAGTTTTAAATCGTTTTTTTGCGATTATTCTGAAACTATGTAGGTTAAGAAGAGATAAAATTTGTGAAACTATATTTTTTTAAGTGACGAATAAGATGCGTGTTGCAATTTCAGCGTTGGTCATAGAGGGCGCCACTTACGACCAATTATACCGAAAATTTAGTTAATAATTTTTTACCCTGTATGTCTAATATGAAACTTGATCCAAAACCTGAAAGAGCAATAATTTTTCCATTAACTGTGTACTCTTGTTTCATTTCCGTATCTCGATGCGCTTTCGAGAAAAATAGATTTAACGAACACTATGTTTTGATAATACGAGAAGGTAATAGCGAAACAAACTAAGTGTTTCTTCATGATTATTACAACAATTAACAATAAAACAAATGAAATACCTATGTAATAATGATTTAAATTGTTTGAAGAATCCACCGTCGATACTGATACACTTTACACGTTTTCTGAGAGATCTTCGAGTTTGAAACAACATATTGGGATTGCGTTGGCAGCGATTTGTATTCTTTGCCACAAGTCTTCATACGAACCAATAGATTCTTGGTAAACAATATCTTTCATTCGAGGCCAAATAGAAAAGGAGGATGAAGTCTGGTCTTCCGGGTGACCAAGCAAAAATGCTTCCACGGCTTGAAGAAGTTCTACTTTATTCAAGAAGAGTCATGTGGTTCATGCATGACGGAACTCCACCGTATTTTTCTCGGCCAGTGCGTGCATATTTAAATGTAGTTTTTCCAAATCGCTGTATTGGCCATGTAAGCATTTTTGCTTGTCCACCCAGAAGTCCGGACTTCAATCCTGTTGATTTTTCTTTTTGGTCTTGAATGAAAAATATAGTTTACAAAGAATCTATTGGTTTGTGTGAAGAGTTGTGCCAAAGAATACGAATCGCTGCCAGCGAAATTAGACGCAATCCCAATATGTTGTTTCTAACCTGAAGATATCTCAGAAAACGCTGTGTAAAGTGTATCAGTGTCAACGGTGGATTCTTCGAACAATTATTACTTTAAGTCATTATTACGTATTTCATTTGTTTTATATTAATTGTTGTAATAACATGAAGAAACACTTAGTTGGTTTGCTTTTAATTTCTCGTATCATCAAAACATAGTGTTCGTTATATCGATTTTTCTCGAAAACGGATTGAGATACCGAAATGAAACAAGAGTACATAATTAATGGAAAAATTATTGCTCTTTCAGGTTTTGTATCAAGTTTCATATTAGACATACAGGGTAAAAAATTATTAACTAAATTTTCGGTAAAATTGGTCGTAAGTGGCGCCCTCTATGACCAACGCTGAAATTGCAACACGCATCTTATTCGTCACTTAAAAAAATATAGTTTCACAAATTTTATCTCTTCTTAACCTACATAGTTTCAGAATAATCGCAAAAAAACGATTTAAAACTTTAACTTTCAACACCCTGTATTTCCTAAACTATCAACTTTCGGATAAGGCATATTTGCGCCAATGGTCACCATTTTACGTGTAGTATCTTCAGCTTTTGATTTTCCCATTGTTAATTAATCACCCTGTATAGGTAAATAATAGATATTTATTATACAAGGGAAAAAAGTACTAGATTTTAGCTCGAGTTTGTGTTGCCTCCCGACGTGAAGCTGAGGGAGACAAAAAACCGAGAGGTAAAATCTACTTTTTTCCCATGTATAATACACTATTTTTTTCTGTGACGGGAAAAACAATGATTTAATATTGAAAAACATTATTACAATATATTAGTCACTAAAGTTTTAAATTGGTAGGCTGTTATACTTATAGCGACAATTACATCTGCATTGCTAAGGAAACCTTTAAAGTAATCAAATATCTGTCAATTTAATTCTGTGATTTGATTTAAAAATTGCAAACTTAGTGGTTGTTTAGTAGTTATTTTGAATAATATAAAGTTAAAAAAATGTCTGATTCCGAGTTTTCTCTTACTCCACTGGAGTTAGTAGAAGCAGCGAAAGTAGCGTCACAAAAATTATTTTAAATATCTACCTTTACTTATGTATATTGTATATATCCGGGAAAAAAGTATTTACTTTTTTTTCGGGGAAAAAAGCAATTTCATAAAAAGTGACATTTTGTTACCTGTCAACAGAGATAAAATGTCAAACTTTTTTCCCGTTACAGAAAAAACTATATTATTATACTCGTATGGCATTTTTTTGTTCATATCTCCTATTAGACAGATAATGTTGATAAGAAATATAATTCATACTCTATTTGGTTACATAGTTTGCAATAAAATATTATTAATAGTCAGTAGACTATATCATTGTGTACAAAAGTCAATTTTGATAAAAAGTGGACTTACCCAATTTTTTTGATACTTTGCATTTTTCCAGAATAAAATAAGATGAAGTCATCTTGATGAAAATTTAAGTGTCTTAGTTTTAGTCGAGATTTAAATTCCATGCCATGGAATGTGAGAGGAAGATTCTCTCGTATGGAGATTAGCTGTAAAAGTGACCAATTACATGTGTGCACTAGTTAGTAGTTCGAGAAATAGCCAAAATGGCATTAGTGAGCAACCAGGATTGACGATAGAAGTTGTAAATAAACAGTGTAAAGACGGCACACATATTCCAATGTACCTGTTACCAGGCCTATCATTGTCAACGCATCATCACCTTTCGATGCCATTGTTTAAAACTGAGGGAATCGTTTAAATTTTACTGTAACGTGTGGATTGTTCAGATCTTCGGTATGCCTGCATAGGCCCACCGAAACGTGTATAGCCAAGTGTGCTTCCCTTCAAATGTGGGACATCAACTGCAGTAACGCCATCTTAATTGTACTCTATATTTCGGACACTTTTTACATAGAGAGAATCGTCCTTACCTTTACCCTCCATATTCCATACAAACCTCCACCTGGACACTAAAAATGGATATTTAGGAAAAGGAATGAAAAGGGTAACAAAATCAGTATAAAATATTTAGCCATATATTTTTGTATAATGTACACAGTACAATACAGTGCTGCTATATACTAAAAGACCTGTCAGTAGATCTATAAGCCTGACATGAAATTTCCTTACACTAAACTTAACAATAGAATTAGTATAATTATAGAAAAAGGACATATGTTACAAATATGATATACACAGACATCAGTCATATCAAATCTTATAGGGCTGGCTGCTAGCTACCACCCATCTCTTTATAACCCTCTAGTTGCCTGCTTATCCAATTTTATTTTACAACCAACAGAAAACAATCAGTATACAGTACAAAATACCACTACAGAATACAAGATTTCAACAACTTACAAAAATTACAATACCACCAAATTTCTCGTTGCACTAAAATGTTCCGCAAACAAGACTTGGAGAAATAACGTATATCTCAAATATTGGAGAAAAATTAAAAGAAAATTTCAGAGAAAAACCAAAACCAAAAAGAACTGAACAAAAAGAAGAATAATTTTACTTATCTGTAAAATTTTGACTACAACCTACTTGTAATCCCCAGAAATGTTTTTTTATAAAATACTTTAGAAAATTTATTAATCATGTCTGTAAGAAACATACAAGTATTGTGAATCAATTAATTGTAATTAGAGATGAAGGAGCATTCTTGTTAATATATGATTAGAATTATAATAATTGTCTTTAAAATTAATTTAATATGAATAAACAATTCTTATCAATATTCAGTTTGATTTTGTTTAAATTTATTCCATATGTTTTTAATGAAATCTACAGTTACTAAAAATATTCTATTATTTTAATTGAATTAAAAATCTAATTAATTATAACTTTATATTAAGAAATCATGGTTGTAAGGGTCTTTTAACTCAAGTTTGCGACAAAACTGAATGATATAAAAAACAAATATAAAAAAGAAATATAAAAAACCTAACTAGGTTTTTAACAAAAAACGAAACTCACATTGACAAGATTGCAAATTGAAACTTCAAATTCGAAAATAAAATAGAACACTTTTCCAGTCACAAAGTAAAGAAAAGCAGACCTTTAATTTTATTATGACCTCAAAAATATCAAAACCACAAAAAACTTCCACTTTCACTTTTTTATAATCTGTAGGTAGGATCACTTTTTAAAGGATCCCATTCACATTCCGAAAATCCTCTGAGGAAAAACTGTACAGTTCTGGCTTTCGGGATTTCCGAAGTGTGTGTGGTAGAAATCTGCGCAGATTTGCCGGACTGTTCAGGCAGCCTGATAAGAATTGAACGATTCTGAATAACTGCACGGTCCCACAGTCCTGTACCATACAGGCCGATCGGGTTGTGTGGTCAGTTCAGTTTGGTTGAAGCTGTCGTTTGGTGACCACGAATCGTCAATTTTTGAAAGGTTTTTTTTAAAATTTACGTGTCAGAATCTTACCTATGGCAGGTTAATAATGGTATAAATAAGTTGCTTCATCCACACCAAGCAATTATGCCAATCTCTAAGCACAACTTTCTGAAAGCAATTTTATGTGGGAAAACTGTCTCTTTTTCTGTAGCCACTCTTTTGTACACATTTTCCTGACACGTTTTTTCTTACGACTTTTTTAAATAATGTATTGTCTTGTCAATAAAACACCGAGAAGAGCCACAATATCGTCAGTTTGCCCGCCAGCAAACTGAAAGGTATACCGGGTCGTGTATAGCGAAGGGTGCATTCAGGCTTTCCCGAAGGCCAGGACTGCACAGTTTTTCCTCAGAGGATTTCCGGTAAGTGAATGGGGCTTTAAGTACTTATCTAACTTTTTCTTATCGAGTTTATTAACTTTTTTCCAAGATATATAAATTATGTATTTTTATTACAAAAAATTTGAAAATGTAATGTAATGTGAGGTTCAACAACTGTAAAAGAATAATTCTGCTGCTCAAGGGAAAGTATAAGATTAGTTGCGAAGGGAAATGTGGTAACATAGATATTTTATTTCATACTAGTGCCTAAATAGTAAAAATAAAAAAATAAACGAAATTGCACCATATTCGATTTAAAACAACAAATGCACCTTATTTAGTAAAATATACATTAATTTTCCAAGACTCGTTATTCGCCTGCAAAAGTATTTCACCAAAAATAAGGCAAGACATGCTACATTTTGAAAAATACCTCTCAAACTCCCTCAGCCAACATAACAAAATTGTATAAAAAATTCAATTCGTACTACAACTTACGTTACTATTTACTAGAATATTTTGCTAGCTACGTTAAACGTGTGGGTATGGCACCTGTTAAAAAACTGCACAAAATTCATTGTACCTATACAATATATATAACAGTGCAGGCAGAACGTATTAGCTACGCGGCCCATCTTTTGAAAATCCTGAAATCAAAGACTGAAAGCTCTGGGTTATTTTTTTTATTAATATTTACAAAATACTTGCAGCGTAACACCGCCCGATCGAATTAAGTTCTCAAAACAAACAAAAAATACTGATATTTTACAGTTGTTACTGCAGTCACGGCAGCAATTTACTTCACGTATACCTTTTACACACCTATCATACCTCTCTCTTATTTACAGTGGGCTATATAGTTAAAGCTATATGCACTACAGTGTTTGTATTTTTAACCATGCAACCTGCTGGCTTTGGATATAAATCGGTTGGCATGTTAGCAATACACACACTCAATAAGTTTTAGATGACCTATGCAGAAATTAATTTACGATTTCACGTTTTCCCAAAAATGGAGCGATTAAATGATGTCGATCATTGTAGTATAACAAAATTAATTTTCAATGCATATTTGGCCATAATCCTGGACAGACCCATAATTTGAAGACAACTGAAGTCGATCATACAATTTTATTTTTCTTAATTAACATCGGAATTTGCCAGTAAACAAAATTTTAAAAATTAATCAGGGGATCATAAACTAACATACTGGAAAATAATGGAGGTGCTTGTTGGGATCTTTTTCTAGATGTGGGCATAACATTATTTTAATAATCGGATAATAATTCAAATTACATTTCATTTAGAATTACATAGACTTGAGAGAATACAGGATGAGCAGGCAAAAATAACACCACAAATTTACATATTTTTTTTATATTTGGGCTCACGCATGTAGTAACTAGCTCTTGAAGTTGACAGTTGAAAATCGATTTTATATTATAATTTTTTTGTTTCTTATTAAATTGAAATTGAAAGATTGTTTTACTATTTTAAGTGGATAAACTGCGCTTATTTGACATTATACAAGAAACGTTTTCTACACAAACACGTTCAACAATGAAGATAAACTCTTCAATATATCCATGAATATAGGAAAACAAAAATGAGTCATTTATGCAACAAAATAAGTACGTAATGTCAAATGTCATTTGATATGCACTTATTTTGGTACATAAAGAATTATTTGTTATTTTCAAGCTTTTATTACCATTAACATACGTCGAAAAGATTACGGAATACTGTCAAATGCTTTTATCGGTTAAATGGTTTGTTATATCGATAAGAAGTACGCCACATATACGTATACTACTTATACGTGTGTGTTAATCTTATTAAAAGGGGGAAAAATATATGAGTAAAAAAAAAGAGGATTTATCGGTAGCAGCGGCAGAATACGCCATCTGTAGCTGGTGTAGCAATCGAGACACACGGAAATCAGAGACCATAAAATAATTAGGGAGAACACAATTATAGTAACCTCTACTTCTACTATCTAATAGATGTCGCTGCACCATAATGGCGGTAAATTTAAATGTAATAAAATATACTAAGAAAAATAAAGTACTTCGTAAGTACAAAAGTACAAAACAGCTGCTAATGATTTAAGTTGATAATTATAATTAAACTATTAACAGCTGTTTCATGACCCATTACTTATGAAACACTTTAATTATGACTTGATTAAATGAAAAAGTTGCAGCAGTGCTTTTTAAATGTGTGACAAATATATAAATTCATTCTGTTATGAATTCGAAAACATTTAAGTATCAAAAAAATTTACAGGTAGACTCTTATTATTTTTTTAAAGAAACCATTCAAAACTGCAAATTTAAAATAAATTTTAAAGAATTATTTACCCCATTATGTAAAATGCATCGCACAGTTACTTGCCAAAAAGTATGGTTAGACTTATAGCAAATGACAATTTTGAATATGTGTATTTCGGTTTTCTACAAGGTGGAAGTGAACTATTTTTAAAACATTTTAACTCAAATTGGTCTTCACAAAAATAATGATCTGTGCTTATCAGTCGTCTGGTTTACATAATTTTCGAACTGATTCTATCCACAGTAGCTGTCTGTCTACTGTAATTCTGAAAAAACTTTTATTTCTATAGGACGCATTACAACATTCTTAAAGTAAGTACGTTTGCAATTTGCAGCACATTGGCATTTTGTTCTACCAGGTACTCATTTTGGATAAAAAACAAATAAAAAAACAGTAAAGCAGTTCAGATGATTGATTCAATAAATCCCTTATTACATTAATCTAACACGAAACAAATTTATTAATGCACAAATCTCAGCAACCCACCTGAATATAAACTAAAAACTATAACCTCAAACTTTCTATTTCTATTGATTGGAAGATTGGAAATACAGATTCGATCTGTGGTTGCAAATTTCTGTTTAACAATTTCTATAAAGGATAATGTTCTGCCACACCAACACAAGATGCATGCTCCATCCGCCCTATCCAATCAAATCCTCTTATAACTTTTATCCAAAAATTACCTGAATTTAATGAGAAATGAAAAAGTTGCAGTGAAAAATAGATTTCCAACTCTTAACTTCAAAAGCTAATAACTATGCAATGAGCTTAAATAAAAAAAAGTATATTGTTACTGTCATTCCAATGTGACGTATCTCACAGAATTTGACAATTTCACTTGTTTGAAAAATGAAATCATAATAATGTTGTACAGCTTATGTTAAAGTTTTGGAGGCCAAATTGTTTATATACTATTTTTAAATAAATGTTCTAATATGTCGTATCGCACACTCCGATTCTCACGTATTCTAATATGTCGTATTCCACATACTAAGGTTAAGTTAACATTAGTGATGTAACAACAGTCACACTAGCGATTAGTTTTAAGTTAATTTTAGCAAAATACTTTAAAACACGAGAAAGAAGGTAATTAATTTAGTTTTTTAATATAATTATACGATTTACTTAATTTTTTTTGCTTCAATTATTACCTGTACATTTTAATTAGCGTAAGAAATAAAAATTAACTTATTTTTTTTATAATTATGACATTGAGACATTTTTATGTTCTGAAAATTTTTTCCAATATGGTATATGTCATATTAGAACGAGGGTATTGACATATAAACTTGTAACATTATTTTTTTTCCAAGACCTATCCAAATCCAAGCTATTACCCACCATTTCCCTAACACCCTGTGTAACCTCCATATAACACATATTCCTGATACCGACTGAGTATTACACTTATTACAAAAGGACAAATAATTTGTAATTTGAGTTACCAAATATAATAATCAGATTTTTCAGTTTATTTAAATAATCTTCACTTTTATTTTAAATTTTCCAATTACAGTGTAACCCCCATTATCCAAACAGGCCTTTATCCGAATATCCACTTAACCGAACGGAAAAAAACGCAACATTATCCGAACGAGCCTCGTTTATCCGAACTGGGTGGCCGAGGAGCTCGGGTGATTTGCGAAATTTGCTGCCGCGCTTGCGTGTGCGACTGGGTTTTCGTCTCGCCCGGCCCAATCGCGGTGGAAGATGTGATAGATTTAATGACTGACAATGACATCTTGCACAATATAGAGAATGTGGAAATAGCCGAAGAAGAAAATGAGACCGAAGGAGCTGCCGACAACAAAATAACTCATGGAGAAGCCGTGCAATGTTTTGACAAATGTATAATGTGGGCCAGTGATAATGGCGAAACGTCTCACAACATATTTCTTTTAAAGGAGGTGCAGATTTGAGCCAGAAAATTAGAAAGTAAATCCCTTTCACAAAGAAAAATAACGGATTTTTTTAAATAAAATATGTTTAAGTATGTAGTTTATTAACATTTTTTTTTGTACATATATTTATGTATACATACTTTAATATGTAGTTTAATAAGTGTTTATGTCTTTATATTTTTTTTGTATATGTTTTTCCATATTATAATTAGAAACTTGAAGTATTAAAAAAGGTTTTTAGAAAAATAACTGTGTTTTAATTTTAAATTTGATTATCCGAACAAATTGATTAACTGAACAACACCTTACAATAATTAGTTCGGATAATGGAGGTTGCACTGTACTATTTTTTTTTCATCATATTTTTTTAATAATACAAAGAGTTTTCTGAAGAACCAAATTTCATTTGTAACAATTCTACAGCAGAAAAAGTCAAGTACGTGTTAGAATATTTTTGCCACACCACAAAAAATTTTCTAAATATATTTTACAGCGTATCGGGCAAGAAATGGTGGACTTAACATTTGTTATTTCTTTTATCTGCAGTTTTTGTTTTATTTAGACTTTATTGAAATAAACAACTAAGGCATTTTCATAAAGATTTCTTATAAATCTTAAATAAAAAAATATATTATCACAGAATATCACAAATAATAATCAATCTAAAATCCATCACAAGTTAACTCAAAAATAAATTAATCAGCACGAATTTTTGTCTTCATAACCACTTAAAACAAGTTGATTAAACAGTACAGAAACATGCAGATTTGTAAACAAAATGGTTCAGCTTCATTTGAAAGATAATTATCAACACAGAAAAGTATTTTTTCAAAAATTAGTACAGTAGTTCTCCTACAAGTCTGCAAGACTTGCATATCATACATATATTTTTTTCAAGCTTTTAACATAGTCAAGGGCAACCGTTTCAACTTTGCTGTGACCTGATGAGTCAATGAAGTTTCTATGTATCTGGCAAATTTAAGGGAAATAATTTTATAGATTTGAGGCATACACTTTCAAAGAATGATTTAAAGTTGGTAAGGACAGATAATAATCAATCACACGTATGTTTTGGACACTTGTATGCACTGTACGATTTTTTTCCACCTAACATACGATGTGTCCATGATAAGGATATCTATCATAGAAATATCGAAAACAGTGAAACATTGAAATGGTCAAACAGACCTCAAATATATTTTTTTTAATTTTGAAAAAATAAAATTTTTCGAGTTTTTGTCCGACTTCTTCCTCTAATATTATTACAACAGTAAAAAATGAACACCTCTTCATGACATCTTCTGGCAATGTCAGTTTTGTCATCTGACGTTTCGTTTTCATACCACAAACTTTTTTTTAAATTAGGTTTTGCCTAATAAAATACATAGTTTTAAATTACTTTTAAATCTGTGTTCAATGGTTTCACTTATGGTGGTTTCATTAGGTTTTGGAAACATTTCGGCCATCATCAGAAGCTTTTTGAAAATGTTTCTAAGTACAGCTATTGTTTAAAATAAATACATACAGTGAAAATTTGTTATAATGATATTGCTTATACGACATATTGGATATAACAATGGAATTTGGAAGTTCCGATTAAATTCTATAGAAATACCATATAAAAAATATCGTTTCCTACGACATCGTTTACAACGACATCTCGGTTTTAGGGACATGTTTTTATATACGAGGGTGATTCAAATATAAACGAGAATGGCAAGGTGGACATCTTGAAAGGGCACCAATCGGCTTAGGTACGGACAGGGAATGTTAGTAGGGATAGGATGACTGGGGGGATCATAGTTGACACGGCCCTAAGACCATTAGCCAAGTAGTGGCAAAAATGAGCGAGAAGGAAGTACATCCATCTTTTGCGCAATGGATTATCATAAAATTTAACGCGGGTGGGGGGTCCGCTCTGCTAAAATTTTGCGACAGCAGTTCGCTGAAAACAATCTTTCACAACCCCGTGTTTTTTTGGCACAAAGCCTTCTCTGAAGGATGAGAGAAGGTTGAAAATGAATCACAAGATCAGCGGCCCAGAACCAGCTTAACTGATGGACACATTCAAGTAGTTCGTGACCTTCTGGAGAACGACCGTTGCCTGACAGTCACAGAAATCGCATGTGAAGTGTAGGGAGTATCCATACTATCATCCGTGATGAGTTTGGTTGGGTGCCACGCCTTCTCTCAGAGGAACACAAGAATGTTCGTCTTGACATCTACCAACGGCATTTGCAACGGTATCGTACTGAAACGGATGCATTTCTCGACCGTACAGTGACCTGCGATAAGACTTGGGTGCACCATTATACTCCCAAAAGTAAGCAAGCGAGCATGGAATGGCGAAAAAAGGAGAGGTCGCTCCAGTCAAGGCCAGTTGTCAGCGGGTAAAGTTCTCGCTAGTTTTTTGAGATTCAAAATGAAACCTTCTGCCGGATTTTCTACACGAGCAGAGAACAATTAATGCTGGTTACTACTGCAGACTTCTTGAGCCATAAGGAACCCATAAGGAATATCATTTTGCTCCACGATAATGCTCGACCCCATACGGCAAATCAAACAGGCCAGAAATTGGAAGAAATGTTCTGGAAAACTCTCGAACCCCCCCCCCTTAAGTCTGGACCTGTCCCCATGTGATTATCACATGTCCGGGCCATTGAAAGAGGCTTAGGGAGGGCAGCGTTCGCTGGTGGCACAGAGGTGGAGGCGTTCGTGCGCAACTGGCTAACGACCACCATCCTTCTTTCTACAGTGACGGAATCAAAAAGTTTCCAATCAGGTGGGAAAAATGTGTTTCAAAGGAAGGTGATTATGTAGAAAAATGAGATTTTTGTGAACTTCTTAATTTTATCAATAAAAAAAAAATTAATTCTCGTTTGAATGACCCTCGTACATTTATCATGGTATCTATCGGCTATAACGACCAATGGAGTTGAATTTAAATTTCAATCTTTGAAGTTAGTTTACTTTTTAACTGAAGGAAGATTGCTACAAACTTCTGATGATGGTTCAAACATATCAGAAACATAACTAAAACCATCAGTAACTACCAAATTTAAAATACTTCAAAAATATGAATTTTATTAAAGAATGCAATAAAAAAAATGAGGTTAATAACAACATATTGAAAACAAAATGTTTGAAGGTGAAAGTGATATTTCTATGAAAAAATACCGAAAAAGTTACAATGCAGAAAGAAGAGTTCTTTTCAATTTGCTCTAATAACAAACAGGAAAAATTAAACAAAAAATCAAAAAATTCGATTTTCAGAAAATATCAAAAAGTAAAAAATATTTGAATGTGTATTTATAAAAAAAATCTATACAGAATGTTCTAAGAAAAATATATTATAAAATTCTCACAACTCTTTTTATTATGACTTATGAGATTTAAAAAAATAGTTAATTTACAAGCGTTAACAAAAAAAAAGGATTTCTTTCAGGAAAACAATTTGGAATGACGGTGTAACTAAATTGACCAGTTTAATGTAGAATTTTCTAAGTAAAAATTGTATGATCAACAGCAGTGGGGTCCTTTTACACCTTAAGAACTAATCAAAAAATAAATAAAATTAAAAAATAATTACGATAACAATTAATGAACTAAATGAAAGGATATAAACTTAAACGGAAAAATATTCAAAATGCTAACAATTATAACTGTACAATTCTAAATTATAGTATATTTTTAAATTGTCAAGATATCTTACAGCCGCCCCGTAAGTTGCGAGACAAGAGGAACATTTATAACTAATATCCAAGAAAAATATCATCTGCGGAACTCACGGGCGGGATTCTTAGTTAAGAGTAGAAACTGACCGAATTGGTGTTTTATTATTTGATATTGCTACATATATATAAAAGGTGCACTGTTTACGCAAAAATATCCTCAAAATGCTAAGTTAAAACGTAACGTTTCCCAACAACATTCAATATAAAGAAGGTACATTTGCAAACGATCTAACGAAACTCAAGAAATGTGAGTAATTTTACAGTTTTCGAGGAAGAAATTACAATGAACACCGCCTACTGAGATTCTTATAAATAAAACAACTATTCCACCGTATACAGTAAATAAATAAATTCTGGCCAAAATTTATATAAACATACCTCTTGAAACGTTTCTTCCTGCTGGAGAAGCTGCGAACTGAAAGTCTCTCGTTTTTCCCCTGTAACGGAAAAGCCAAACAAATAGGTTGAATGGAAGCGCCGGTGTTGATTGTCTAATTCTAATTGGTGTAACTTAGTCACGCTAGACAATTTAATATTGCTAAGCTTTTTCACAACAACAAACACGTATATTTTTAGGCTAGACATCATCGGGCAGGAAAAGTTCACCGACGCATTTTGCTGTTTAGACGCCCCGAATAAACTCTAGCAGATACTCAAAACGCTCGTAACGATTACTTTCCCATCTTCAGATGACTGACCGTTTTGTGCAATTAGTTCTAACATCTCAATGTTTTTTTTTTATGTCAATAAATAAACACATACATTTAGCACTTGTCTGAACACTTGTCGCTATGCGCTAGTACGGATACGGTTCAATTCGTAGTCTTTAGTTCACCATTAACGTGTGAGATTCCATGGGTGCCGCAGAATCGTACAAGGTGTCGGTGTCTTGGGTCGGCTCACCCTGCAACTGACACTGATTTGTTAAAGTGCCAGCACCACAGTCACAGAAAAATCTGTAAAAAAAAGATTTTGTCAACCAATGATATTCTAAAATAATGACTTTTTTATTCAAATTTGGTTATAAATTGCCAGAATAAAGACATATACAGTGCCTTCATAAATACAAATACCTGAGTCCCACGTAAAACCAGATTTGTTTTGATGCTCAGTAAATTAGATTTTCTTAAGTTGGTGTTCCCGAAATTACCAAGAAACATCACCAACTAACACCATAGATTAAATGTCAATCCAAACATTTGTAATTTTTAGTGTTTTTATGCCTGTTTATACAGTTTAGAATTGTTTACCAGTATTTCTGTGCCTTTCTACAAAGTAATATTTGTTGCATTGAAAAAAATTGCTTCTTTTTGGAACTCCGAATATTTTGTAAATTAAACGAAAATTTTAAGGTTATATTCAATTGTTACATTTTTATTTCTTGAAGATTTATGTGAAAATGTAAAAAAATATATATTTTTTTCTAATGAAAAAAGAAACAGGAATTTATGAGGCATTGTAGTACAGACTTGCCGGGACGTGGCCTCCAATGAAAGTGAATGTTTGGGGTTGCTTCTGTGAAAAAGGATTTGGTACTTTGTACTTGTTCACGAACAATTTTAATGCTCATAAAAATGGTCAAAATGTATGAGAAATATTTAATAAAGGCTGCTTGAAGATGGTTTGGTCCAAATTGCAATTCATGGGTGCTTCAAGAGGAAAAGAATTCCAAACGTCGGAGTCACTTTTGCACAGACTGGAAACGTGAAAATGGCATTGTTCAAAGGATTGGCCTTCTCTGTTCCCTGATGCCAATTTAATTGAATTGGATGAAATTAAAGCTCAGGGGAAAACGAAAGCAACTGATCAGACATCGGGAGACAAAAATCTGTCAAAAAGTATGCCTCGATGCTGTCAAGCTATAATTGACAGTAAATGTGATTGAACAACATACTAGATAAACACATTTTAGCTTAACAATTGTACTAAATGGTTAAAAAAGAATTTTTCATAAATTTTCTTTTATACAGATGTATGAGTCCGTAAGGTCTTGTGGAAAGATGGTCCAATTCCGATATATTAAAGAGCTGCAGGTGGTTTTCACTCCCGCACGGATCTCAAAAAAGTGATGTTTTAAGGCGGCAAAGGCTTTTTTCCTGAGCCGCACAGCGGCGAGCATCGGGGCGCTTCCTTTGTTGCTTAGGGTATTTCGGTGGAGGCTTCTCCGCGTTTTCCTAGGTAAATTTTTGTTTTCCCGGGGCTCCTTGGTGAAAACGACAAATTTTCATTACAGCAGAAAAACAGAACACGACAAGGACGGCCACCAATGGACGTTTAAAGGGTCAATTTGTGACACTAAAGACCTTTTCCTAAGGGCCGATCGGGGGTTCGCTCAGCTTTTACAAGTGAGTTTCGTCCTTTCTTCGTTGCCATGGGACTTTTCGAAGGGTATTTTTTGCTTTCTAATGCCGCAATTTGCTTTTTAAAAAGGTTCTGCACATTGCATCTCTCTCGTGAAACCCCAATATTTTCGTTATTTAGGCCAAAATGCTATTTTTGCAGCGTCATATTTTCCTTTATGGATAGGGTCGGCACCCGCACTTTGTTTCGAGAGGCAGCCGAAACTTTTCGCTTTACGTACGAGCCACTCCCACGACTCTATTCTGTGATTCCAACGTTCCCCGCGGGGCCAGTACGATGATCGGCGATTATTTTTATGTTCCGAGTCCTTCGTGAAAGATTTTAAGGCAGAAAAATGCAATTTTTAACATTACGAAAATCTTTGTTTACTCCAGCTATGAACAGGAATTCAAATACCGATATGGACATACTCTGTCTAGACTCGATGATAGCTCAGTGGTAAAAGTGTCACATTGCAATCCCGAGGCCAACGGTTCGAATCTCGCAAGGGATTCCTAGAAATTTTTTTTAATTATTACCGTATTTTATTTTTATTATTGAGTTTATTTTTTAAATCTCTCCATAAGAAGAAAATATTATAACTTTTCTAATAGGTTTTCATAAACAGGATGTCTAAAAATATTGCATTGAACTTCGAACTATCCAGAGATAATTATGAAATTACAATGTTGATGACTTTTATATACAGGGTGTTCCAAAAAATGTTATATTTACCAACCAAAGAGGGCCAGAGAAAAGTTGCTGACCTTTTTAGTATACTTTAAATATATCAAAAGCTGTAGGTTACTCTCACCCGCGAAAAGAGGCTTACGGTATTATTGTATCATCAAAGGCCTCACGAAGGATGTGAAGCGCCTTTGGTCCTTCCTTTATCCAAACGTCGTATTCTGAAGGCAATTCCTTAGCGTCTTCTAAGAAAAATTTCCTCTGTAAAATGAGACCTCACCAAAAATCGAATTTTTTCGGTGCGAAAGAGATAACCGAAGTACATCCAATGTTTTGTCAGAGATGCAAACAAATGTCAGTGAAGACGTCAAGATAAATTATGTCTTAAGGAGTTTTCCCGGCCAATCGGGACACAGCTAGTCGTTATTTTGCTGTTAGCCACCGGTTCCGATTTTTCAGACGCTACTTTGGCGATAAAACTTGATTTGAACATTTTCAATTTTCTGTTTACATTCGCGGAGACCCAGTTTTCAAATAACCCATGTAGACTCCACACAGTGTTACATCACTGTAGCTCATTTTATAATCTCGCCACTGCGAAAGTCCGGGGTTCAAATCGTAAGCAGGTCGCATTTTTTTTTATTTTTTAAATGTTATATATTCTTTACCAACCCACAGAGAATGCGCATTGCAGCTCGAGTGCCGAAGGCCCGAGAGAAAGATCAAGTCCCCACCATCGGACTTGCCTACCTTTCTATACTCGGCGGCCGAAAATATAGATAGTGATTCATACATAATATAGAAATACTATTACCATAAAGTGTATAAAACTTAAAATGATTTTTATAACGGTTCAATATTATTTGCTTATGTTAAATGATGTGCCGCTCTCTTTTTGCATCGATAGGATCTATAACAGTCATAGACTGAGTTACACTGAACGCGATTTATTTCCTATGTCTGTCTATCGCACTTATTACAGATAGGGAAATGCTCTTTTTAGTGGGTGTAAACGGACGTACGTAGAATTCGAGTTAGCCGTAGTTAGAAACGTCAAACTATAAGCGCGCGCGAGGGTTTGCATATTCCGTGACTATAGTAAATTTATAAATTAAAAAAATACAATCGGGACGTTTTAAAACGTAGGAATAATAATTAAAATGGATCAAAGTGCCGGTTGTAGCAAACGGTCTGTTGCTCATAAACGCCCTAACCTATGCGATGCGGAATTAATAATGGTAAAAAACGTGTATAAAGGAATTCGGTCGCGAAATTCTAATACAAGTGTAAGTGAAGCTGTTGATATGTGTAGTTCGTTGACAAAAGTATCCGTTGCTACTGTTTATCGTGCCATAAAAAATAGTGTAGAAGTGAATCCAAAGAAGAAAAAAGTGGAAACACGAGGGAGGAAGAAAATAGAAGTCGACGTTGACGTGAAATACTCCATACGTAAGAAAATTCATGCATTTTTCTTTAGAAATGAAATACCAACGATAAAGAAAATTCAAGCTGCAATAGCTGAAGATGAGGATATTCCTAATTTCTCTGATAAGGTTCTTAGAAGAATAATGCGTGACATGAATTTTCGATATTTGAAACGGAATCGGAATAGTATGCTCGTTGAAAAAGACGAAATTGTGGTATGGCGAAGAGAATACTTAGAAAAAATAAGAGAACTTCGTGCATCTGGTAAGAAGATATATTACATGGATGAAACATG
>NW_019416452.1:440567-450867 GCF_000390285.2 Anoplophora glabripennis
TCTTATTTGTGGAAGGGCGAAATGGGCGTTGACTATTAGACGCCTTCATTATAGCCATCCTTGTCTATCACATGGATTTCTATGGCTTACTTTATCGCTCTCAAGTAACTTCTGATAGACCATCGGTACTTTCCTACACTGTATATTAGTGAATATGTTAAATTTTTCTCTTTTCAAAAATATATATATTATGTTACTGTTGGATTCAGGACTTTTCGACATATTTCAGTTTAAAACTATTTTTGAAAAAAACGAGGGAAATTTATGTCTGACGGATCGCAGTGGCTGTGGACGAGGCACGCGGAACAAAGAAATGACTGACAGAAGTTTATTTATCATCATTAATTTATTTCCTATAACAAACTATTCTAACAATCCCGGTTTTCCAATTCCAAACTATTGTAGAAAGACTACAAGAGTCCACAATAAATGCTTCAAGACAGTTAGAAATAAGCCAAAGTAAAATTATTAACGTTACATAAATATAAATACCACCCCTATAAAACTATGACGGTCCAAAAACTCACCCAAAATCAAAAAATTCAGTGATTAGCGTACTGCAGAGAAATGCTGCGCTTGAAAAATGGCAACCTAAACTATTTTTGAAAATATTTTATGGACTGATGAGGCAACTTTTACAATACTCACACTTGGGCAAATGCAATTCCTCACTGTAATAGGGAAACTCCAAGTCAAGGACGCACATCGTTTAATGTTTGGTGCGGTATATTGAGAAATAAAATCATTGGCCCACTATTTTATGAACGTGCTTTGACTGGGGAAAGATACCTGTAATTTATTGAAAATCAAATAGAAAACAAATTGGAAGACCTTCCGCTGATCGTCTTTAATTTGGCACCAAGACGGAGCGCCTCCGCTTAGAACCAGAGCAGTACGAAATTATTTAAATGATTGGTTTGATTTGTGGATCGGTAATGGAGGAAATATTCAATGGCCTTCAAATAGCCCAGACCTTACACCATTGGACAGTTTTCTGTGGGGGTTACTTAAAAAACGAGGTTTATAAGGAAACTAGTGTAAACTTAGATGAACTAAGACATAAAGTTGATCAATACAAAATTTAAGTGAATTTAATTCCCATTTAATACTAAATGCAGTTCTGAAAATTGATGAGGATTATACGAAGTGCATCAATAATAATAGCGGCCACATTGAGCATCTGTGACCATTTGTGTTTCAGTTGGTTTTTATTAATTAGCTATTAAAATTCTGTTAAAGTGATAATGATTTTTAGTATTATCATAAAAAAATGGATAACTTCAAATTATTCGTTCTCACTAAACATTATTTATTTGTTAAAATAGTTTGTTATAGGAAATAAATGAATGATGATAAATAAACTTCTGCCAGTCATTTGTTTGATCCACGTGCCTTGTCCATAGCCGCTGCGATCCATCAGAAATAAACCCTCCTGTTTTTTCAAAAATAGTTTTAAACTGAAATATGTCGAAAACTCCTGAATCAAACAGTGACATATTATATATTTTTGAAAAGAGGAAAATTTAACGAAGCTAAATATGCATGTCTAGGGTGTTCCATTTAAAAAAAAAAACTTTTTCTTTAATTTAGTGATTTCCATTATTCAATTGTTTTTTCTAATACTGTATTATAAAGATTCATAAAAAAGCTAAAACTTTTGTATTAAAAACTTTTTTGTAATTTCAATAATAAACTCACAATAAGTTCAGATTATAGTGACTAACCCTGTACATGTATTGTTTTCTGTTCAAAAGATCTTGTGCGCCTCATTTTCAATGAATTGTTTTCGAATAGACTTTATTTTATTTCTATCCTTCCAAATTGTTCAAATCGTAGTGTGACGCGCCACATTCTTTTGCTTGCTTGAATTAATTTCTCCGTTTTTTAATCTCTATAGTATGTATGATTTTTCTTCTTTATTAAACAGTTTTTTCTTCGACATCATGACAAAGTGGTAATTAATACATATAATATATCTGTATGCGTAGATAAGTCCTAATTTGTCCCAAACATACTAACAGTTGTCAAAAGTGTGGATGCCGGCTGGGCGGGCAGAAGAGCAGTGCATTGGTCTGGCAAGGCAAGGCACGGTAAGGCCGTATATCACTAAGTATTTGTCGTTCTAACCGATAGATTCTATGGTAAATGTATTAAAAGGTGTCACTAAATCCAAAGTCATTGTAAACGGTGTCGTAGTAAATGATATTTTTAATATGGTATTTCTATGGGATTTAATCGGGACTTTCAAATTCCATTGTTATATCCNCAAAATTTAAGTGAATTTAATTCCCATTTCATACTAAATGCAGTTCTCAAAATTGATGAGGATTATACGAAGTGCATCAATAATAATAGCGGCCACATTGAGCATCTGTGACCATTTGTGTTTCAGTTGGTTTTAGTATTATCATAAAAAAACGGATAACTTCAAATTATTCGTTCTCACTAAACATTATTTATTTGTTAAAATAGTTTGTTATAGGAAATAAATGAATGATGATAAATAAACTTCTGTCAGTCATTTGTTTGTTCCACGTGCCTTGTCCATAGCCGCTGCGATCCATCAGAAATAAACCCTCCTGTTTTTTCAAAAATAGTTTTAAACTGAAATATGTCGAAAACTCCTGAATCAAACAGTGACATATTATATATTTTTGAAAAGAGGAAAATTTAACGAAGCTAAATATGCATGTATAGGGTGTTCCATTTAAAAAAAAACTTTTTCTTTAATTTAGTGATTACCATTATTCAATTGTTTTTTCTAATACTGTATTATAAAGATTCATAAAAAAAGCTAAAACTTTTGTATTAAAAAGTTTTTTGTAATTTCAATAATAAACTCACAATAAGTTCAGATTATAGTGACTAACCCTGTACATGTATTGTTTTGTGTTCAAAAGATCTCGTGCGCCTCATTTTCAATGAATTGTTTTCGAATAGACTTTATTTTATTTCTATCCTTCCAAATTGTTCAAATCGTAGTGTGACGCGCCACATTCTTTTGCTTGCTTGAATTAATTTCTCCGTTTTTTAATCTCTATAGTATGTATGATTTTTCTTCTTTATTAAACAGTTTTTTCTTCGACATCATGACAAAGTGGTAATTAATACATATAATATATCTGTATGCGTAGATAAGTCCTAATTTGTCCCAAACATACTAACAGTTGTCAAAAGTGTGGATGCCGGCTGGGCGGGCAGAAGAGCAGTGCATTGGTCTGGCAAGGCAAGGCACGGTAAGGCCGTATATCACTAAGTATTTGTCGTTCTAACCGATAGATTCTATGGTAAATGTATTAAAAGGTGTCACTAAATCCAAAGTCATTGTAAACGGTGTCGTAGTAAATGATATTTTTAATATGGTATTTCTATGGGATTTAATCGGGACTTTCAAATTCCATTGTTATATCCAATAAGTCGTATAAACCAATGTCGTTATAACCAATTTTCACTGTAGTTTCGGTCGGATACTAGTAAATACTAAATAATACCAAAAAACTAGATGCACTACCATTAAAAAAATTGAAGTCAAAAACTGACAAATTTACATTTTTCTTTTTTTTTTAAATTAACTTGATTTTAATATGGATATTTAAATTTCATTAAATAATTTAAAACTATTTGAATTTGGCCAACAAATCTCCATATATATTTTTTTAAATGTAAGTTACTTTTAAGGGTTGATTAAAATAATATTGTTTGAAAGTTTTATCATTTGTCCCACACAAAAATATTCATGAGAAACACCTGACAATCAGTCTCCCAACGTGATTTCCCCCTTCATTTTAATTTTTTATTAAAATTTAAAGTGGTATTTAGTGAAATGTTTCTGTGTTCAGGGATAGCAACATTTGTGTCTCCATTGTTAAATTGAATTGTAATATTATGAAAAGGGTTTCTCTTGAGAAATAAGATTTGACAACAATGCATGTTGTAGCTCTCAATCTGTTTTCACAATACAATAAACCTGCCTCCACTCACAGTTACACCCTGTATAATCACATCAATTTTATTTCCGATAATTTTAGAAATAACTAAGGCATTTTCACAAACTAACACCTGGATCTTAAAAGCTGTGTTTAGATTTAAAAAAAATGAAAATATCTAATTTCTAACAACTTAATGCACAGAAAATACAAATTTTTAAATGTTTTTTTTTAACTTTTTTCAAACATTGTTTTAAATAAACCAATACATTTTTTGAATAATAGTCAATGATTCTACTAATTGGATTAATATGATCACAGTTTCAAAAAAGCACTGCAACAAATATAATGAATAAGTAAAACTTACCTTTCCTCCATTGAAAATGCATATTCCACCATCCCGTCCATCAAAAATCTTATTCCTCTTCAAAGTGGGATTAGAATCTGTCTTGATCCAAACTCCTGCCATAGCATTATCAAAGATTTCATTCTGCTCCAGCAAACCGAGTCCACCATTATAAACTAACACTCCACCATTTTGCCCACCCCAGATCTTATTACCACGAATCACAGGATTACTACCGGTCCTGATCTGCACACCCGAGTACAAGTGATTGAAGATGTCATTGTCTTCCAACTTGCCGTGCCCGTTATCGTAGAAGTACACTCCAACCTGTTTGCCCGAGTGAATACGATTTCTGCGAAGCACGGGAGTGCTGCCCGTGGTGATCCAAACACCAGCAAGGGTGTTAGCGTACACCTCGTTCTCCTCGATCAGACCTTGTCCCTTCTCGTGGACATAAATACCACCATGCTGCCCATGGTGGATTTTGTTGTGTCGCACTATGGGGTCACTATTAGTCCTTATCTGAATGCCCGCCAGAGCGTTGCCGTAAATGTTGTTGTGTTCGATCAGTCCTCTACCCTCTCCGAAAATGTAAACCCCACCCTGGTGACCGTTGTAAATTTCATTACGCCGGATCGTCGGGTTACTGTTAGACGTAATCCAGACACCGGCAAAATTGTTCGAATGTATTTTATTGTCTATGAATTGGCCGAGGCCATTCTCATGCACGTAAATTCCACCAGTCTGACCGTGGTGGATTTCGCAGTGCACCACTGTCGGATTGGCTCCCGCTTTCACCTCAAATCCGGCTATACGGTTGTTATGAATGTCGTTAGCTTCGAAATACCCCTAAAAAAAAATATACTGATATATTATTTTAATAAATTCATTCATTTAGGCAATTTTTGGGAAATTTGCTTATTTTTGCAAGTTCTGTATCCTCTTGAAAATATTTAATATCACTTTGTATTGTTTACAATACATAAAAAAAAAAGTATAAATATTGAGCAATAGATACAGTGAGTTAAAAAATTACTAGAACAATTTTTGCAATATAAATAAAATAACTTCTATAATCTAGACAAAGTTAAATTTAAATATTGGATAAAAAATAGTGAGAAAATTAACTTTATCAGTAAAAATATTACATAATTCTTAGATTTCAACTGAGATGTTTTTTTTTTTAAAAGGAACGCCCTGTATATTATTACATATTTGAAATAGAACACAATTTTATGAATGTAAATATAAAGGGTGTTCCTAAATAAGTGTCGCAAAGAAAAATATAATTTTCTTCTTCCATTTTTCTCTCCGGGCTTTCGTTTTCGAGATACACTGTGTCAAAACTTTCATTTTCTTTTTAGTTTTTTGCCAATATCTTAGGAACCGCTTGAACTATAGGACTGAGCTTTTGTACACACATTACCACTATCAATAGCAATTTTTCGCATCCTTCTCGAATTCATTGGGCGTGCCAGTGGTGGAAATTTTAAGGTATCGTAAGTGTTTTCCCTCACTTTTACGCCACTGGAAAAATTGACATTTGACAGCAAATTCTAAAGCGCCAATGAATTTTACACAAAAAGAGTTCTCTTGGTTCATTGCTCTAAAGTCAACCATTTTCAAGAAAAATGACTTTTTATGAACAAAAACATTTAAAAAAATTTCAAAAAATAGGTAGTAATAATTAACAATTTTAACGAAATTTAACAAAAGATGGGATTTTAACTTAAAGAAGCTTAAAAATAATTTTTTAACACTTTAGCGACTAAAATTTACAAAAACTGTTTAAAATTATGTTCGTTGGCTTGAATGCACGCATTACATCGTCGGATCATGTTTCTATGAACGTTGTTCATAATTTGTTGGGTATTTCTAATTTGTTCCGCTGTGGCTTCAACCCTAGCGGTCAATTCTCGACCGTATTGACAGGGGGTTTCATAGACAATGCTCTTCATGTGACCCCATAAGAAATATAATCAAGTGGGGATAAAAAGTTTTGACACCATGTATCTCGAAAACGAAAGCCCGGAGAGAAAAATGGAAGAGGAAAACAATGTTTCTTTTTTCAAGAGGAATTTACAATTTTCCGTTGTGACACTTATTTCGGAACACCCTGTATACATAATTTTGTATAGAATTGACAAATAAACGTTGCAAAAGTTTTGAAATAAACTAATATTTGTGTTTTCAATGGAACACCATTACAGGGTGTTCCAATTAAAACTTACCACCTGGAAAATATCGGAATTAAAAAAAAACAAAAAAGCCCGAGACACGTCGATTTTCTTTTCAAGGGGGATACATATGTCGTAAATTTTGGTGTCTTGTAAGCTACGCCTTAGGCAGGGGCATAAAATACCCATAAACTTTAAATGGCTGCCTATGTTGAGCTTATTGAGCCTATTTTAATGCTTTTTCAATTCTGCTCACAACGATATACGACTTTTTAAATTTTGATTTGGATATAACAATAAAATCATCACTTAAAAAATAAGATAGAATAGCAGTGAATGAAAGAATGTTATTTTATTAAGTGTTTCCCTCTGCTTCCATACAATAATAAGATCTTTGCTCCACTTCCGAACGAATATTTCCAAGCATTTTGGGCGTTATCTGATAACGTTTTTCAGCAGGATGCCATAGCTGTGTGATTTTCTTAATCTGAACTTTTCAAATTATTGGATAGAACGCAAAGGTTCAATTGAGTGGCCTCCCAGAAAGCCAGATCTAACGCCCTTAGACTTTTTTCTATGTGGACACGTCGAAAAATGCACCATGACCGAACTCACTTCGTTGGCGAATTGTTGAAGAATGTTATTAAATAAGTCAAAAGGCAAAGGAAACCCAATTTGAACATTTAATAAAATAACATTTTTTCATTCATTGATATTCTTTAAATGATGAGGTGTCACTCGACATAGGGAGCCATTTAAAATTTAAGGGTATTTTAGGTCCCTGCCTAAGGGGTAGCTTCCAAAATACCAAAACTTACACAGGTTTTTTTTGTTTTTTATTTTTTATTCCAATATTTTTCAGGTGGGAAATTTTAATTGTAACACCGTGTATATTTTTACATATTTGAATACAACACCTCCTTAAATAATGATACAATATTGATTTCTTAAAGTAAAAGAGATATCACCAAAAAAATTGTCAGTATCAACAGTCAGAAGATGTTCTGTCTAGCTCTGTAAAACATACATGTTTCATTAAAAAAAAAAAACAACAAAAGTTCGTCAATTTTAACCCACTTACAATGCAATGTTCATTTGTTTGAACTGATATAAAATTCAGGCACTTCGGGAAAATTCATAAAACTTTTCTACAAAAATAATGATTGGAAGTACAAAATATAAGAAGACACTGTTCATGTATACAAGAGAATTTTTAATTCACAATATTATTAAGACCCTTTTTTGTATAGAATCAAATATTAGTTNTGTGGCAGTGAAGTGAAAGTGTGACAGTGATAATATTCGTGATAATTATTATAAAATATGTAAGTACCTACTTAAATAAATATATTAACACGTTGACTGCGGTACATACCTCGGGGGGGTATGTACTCATTATAAAAATCTTGTGGAAGTTGCAGAATCTATACTTTTTAGAAATATTGATTTTTCTATTATTTTCTTTTCAAAACTCTTTGCGAATGAAAACGTTAGTATCCTAGGATATATATAGTTACAGATACATGCAAGTTTATAGCAATAATTGTGTTATTTTTAATTTTATAGGGTCAAATGTAAAAAAAATTACATATCCCCAGGGATATGTACCGCACACAGAAGAAGTTTTGTTACATATCCCCGAAGATATGTATCGCAGTCACGGACAAAGTACGTTGAGATTATCTCGCAGTCAACGTGTTAATAGTAAACATTACAATATTTTGCGGTGGCGTAAGCCGGGTGGTGGTAGGTTATCGATGCCCAAGAGGGCATCGTTTTATAGAAAACACTTAAAATTTAAAAACAAAATGTTACTAAAATATTTTTGAAGTTTTCTCGATAAAACCTCTAAAAATAATAGATGTTATGTTTTATTATATTTTTTCCATATTTTCTACATCTTGTTGCCTTTTACGTATACACGCCTATGGATTTTCGATCCCCGCACGCCTCATCCTCTTTACTTGTCCAAGAGCTAGCGATGAATCACTATCTATAATTTCGGCCGTTGAGTATAGTATACTTTAAAAGTTGTTATTCATTTCCGAAGACCCTACATCTTAATCATCTTACGCATATTTTTCAAAAACTGAATGTTTACACCTGCAGTCCATAAATGGTAAAGTTCCTCACTTGTTCAAGTTATGTGATTAAAATTATTATTAAAAACAAAATTTTTAAACAAGAAATTTTTTGGGACCCATTTAATTTCAAAACGAAAAATTGAATACAAAATATGGCATTTCATTTAAAAGAATAAAATTATCAACTTTTCTTGAAATTTTCACAAGGCCCAGTAGTCTTAGAAATATTCCAATTGTGGTCATTGTGAGACAAGTTGTATATTAAAATAATATATGTTTTACATAATCCTAAATTAAATAAATAATTATTAACTTATTTAAATTACCTGTCATGCCTAATAAACTCCACATCATGTCCAGCATGGCAAGTCTTAATACAATTAACGCAAATGGCATTCCTATCAGTGGTGTTACAAGTCTGGCATCTATAGAAGTCATGCATAGGAAAGGACGTGTAACTGGATATCTTGTACAAACACTGCCCGTTGGCTACCGCCTTTTCAACAGCGTCCTGGTTGTTGAATATCTTGTTACCTCTAACGATCGGTTGCACGCCGCTAGCTAGGCAAAGGCCGCCAAAACGATTGTTGAAAATCTGGTTAAATTCCAGGGTTGCAGTGGCGTTATTGGTGATTTCAACACCGGCAGCGAGACCGTCAAATATGCGATTCCGCCTGAGTATTGGGTGGCTCTGGGTGGAGATCAGAACGCCGGCCTGGGCGTTTCTGAATATGTCATTTTCTTCCAAAATGCCCTGTAAAAATAGTTCATTAGAATGACAACTCATCCTTTGTTCAGTCCATTGTTTAAATTATTTATTATTATAAGGTTGTTTCAATTCCTTTGTATATGGAGAATAAAATTTTTTTATTACAAGAGCAAAATATATACAATTCCAATAGATAAACAAATTAAAGCAAAACATTTTTGAAAGAGAAAAAATTATAAAGAAAACAACAAATGAAAGCACAAAGAAATACTAAAAAAAGAGAACAGTATTCGGTGTTCGGTTTCAGTTTTGGCGCTAAATTAGAGTTTCGGTTTTGGCAGAAAATCAAAACTAAGACTGAAACCGAAACCATGTTCGTTCGTGTGACATTCGAGAGCCATCGGCATAGTGGAGAGTGTCGAGTCGTCTAGACTACCCCCTATGCTTCCCCCGCTTATTTATTTATTTGGTTCTTTACATGAAGGGTCTATTTTTGTTTACTTTAACAATGTTGGGTACAAAGTTTATTTTTTAAGCACATGGGTACTTCAATTTGTATTTTGATTAATATAGTTACTTATATGCCTTAAAAAATGATGGGTAGATAAGTTGATTGTTGTTACAAACATGAATGTTTGTATTTTGAATATCACAGAGACTAATTATTAATTATAATTAATATACATAATGAAGGCTGATATCTATAAGGTTTATTTTTCTAAGTGAAATACATACCTCCCGAACCTCATCCCTTATCAAATAGGGCAGTTCTCTTAGAGTAACTAAACTATGAATTTCTCAAATAACTGTTTCTATGAATACAAACACATACTTGCAACTAGCTAAAATGAACAGAAACTTAAAACTCTTATAAAGGATTACCTTAAAGAGATGTTTCGGTTATAATAACTACAGTGAAAATCGGTTATAACGACCTTCAAGGGACCGTTTGTTTACAGTTGTTATAACCGAAAGATGTAATAAGCAATTACATATATTTTATTTAAAATTTTTATAGAAAAAATAAGAAATTTACAATACAAGCCTTTAAGTATGTA
>NW_019416452.1:456125-492081 GCF_000390285.2 Anoplophora glabripennis
CGGCTTTCACAAAATTTCCAGTTGCAAACATCAAATTCCCTGACTTTCATGAATATTTTTAAAATTCCCTGACTATTCCCTGTTTTTTATGAAGAATAACAAATTCCCTGACTTTTCCCGGTATTCCCGGTTTTCCCGGCCGCTATGAACCCTGACTAAGTATTTGTCGTTCTAACCGATAGATTCTATGGTAAATGTATTAAAAGGTGTCACTAAATCCAAAGTCATTGTAAACGGTGTCGTAGTAAATGATATTTTTAATATGGTATTTCTATGGGATTTAATCGGGACTTTCAAATTCCATTGTTATATCCAATAAGTCGTATAAACCAATGTCGTTATAACCAATTTTCACTGTAGTTTCGGTCGGATACTAGTAAATACTAAATAATACCAAAAAACTAGATGCACTACCATTAAAAAAATTGAAGTCAAAAACTGACAAATTTACATTTTTCTTTTTTTTTTAAATTAACTTGATTTTAATATGGATATTTAAATTTCATCAAATAATTTAAAACTATTTGAATTTGGCCAACAAATCTCCATATATATTTTTTTAAATGTAAGTTACTTTTAAGGGTTGATTAAAATAATATTGTTTGAAAGTTTTATCATTTGTCCCACACAAAAATATTCATGAGAAACACCTGACAATCAGTCTCCCAACGTGATTTCCCCCTTCATTTTAATTTTTTATTAAAATTTAAAGTGGTATTTAGTGAAATGTTTCTGTGTTCAGGGATAGCAACATTTGTGTCTCCATTGTTAAATTGAATTGTAATATTATGAAAAGGGTTTCTCTTGAGAAATAAGATTTGACAACAATGCATGTTGTAGCTCTCAATCTGTTTTCACAATACAATAAACCTGCCTCCACTCACAGTTACACCCTGTATAATCACATCAATTTTATTTCCGATAATTTTAGAAATAACTAAGGCATTTTCACAAACTAACACCTGGATCTTAAAAGCTGTGTTTAGATTTAAAAAAAATGAAAATATCTAATTTCTAACAACTTAATGCACAGAAAATACAAATTTTTAAATGTTTTTTTTAACTTTTTTCAAACATTGTTTTAAATAAACCAATACATTTTTTGAATAATAGTCAATGATTCTACTAATTGGATTAATATGATCACAGTTTCAAAAAAGCACTGCAACGAATATAATGAATAAGTAAAACTTACCTTTCCTCCATTGAAAATGCATATTCCACCATCCCGTCCATCAAAAATCTTATTCCTCTTCAAAGTGGGATTAGAATCTGTCTTGATCCAAACTCCTGCCATAGCATTATCAAAGATTTCATTCTGCTCCAGCAAACCGAGTCCACCATTATAAACTAACACTCCACCATTTTGCCCACCCCAGATCTTATTACCACGAATCACAGGATTACTACCGGTCCTGATCTGCACACCCGAGTACAAGTGATTGAAGATGTCATTGTCTTCCAACTTGCCGTGCCCGTTATCGTAGAAGTACACTCCAACCTGTTTGCCCGAGTGAATACGATTTCTGCGAAGCACGGGAGTGCTGCCCGTGGTGATCCAAACACCAGCAAGGGTGTTAGCGTACACCTCGTTCTCCTCGATCAGACCTTGTCCCTTCTCGTGGACATAAATACCACCATGCTGCCCATGGTGGATTTTGTTGTGTCGCACTATGGGGTCACTATTAGTCCTTATCTGAATGCCCGCCAGAGCGTTGCCGTAAATGTTGTTGTGTTCGATCAGTCCTCTACCCTCTCCGAAAATGTAAACCCCACCCTGGTGACCGTTGTAAATTTCATTACGCCGGATCGTCGGGTTACTGTTAGACGTAATCCAGACACCGGCAAAATTGTTCGAATGTATTTTATTGTCTATGAATTGGCCGAGGCCATTCTCATGCACGTAAATTCCACCAGTCTGACCGTGGTGGATTTCGCAGTGCACCACTGTCGGATTGGCTCCCGCTTTCACCTCAAATCCGGCTATACGGTTGTTATGAATGTCGTTAGCTTCGAAATACCCCTAAAAAAAAATATACTGATATATTATTTTAATTAATTCATTCATTTAGGCAATTTTTGGGAAATTTGCTTATTTTTGCAAGTTCTGTATCCTCTTGAAAATATTTAATATCACTTTGTATTGTTTACAATACATAAAAAAAAAAGTATAAATATTGAGCAATAGATACAGTGAGTTAAAAAATTACTAGAACAATTTTTGCAATATAAATAAAATAACTTCTATAATCTAGGCAATGTTAAATTTAAATATTGGATAAAAAATAGTGAGAAAATTAACTTTATCAGTAAAAATATCACATAATTCTTAGATTTCAAAATGCTACTGATAAATAATGATTGGAAGTACAAAATATAAGAAGACACTGTTCATGTAAACGAGAGAATTTTAAATTTACAATATTAATAACACTTTTTTGTATAGAATCAAATATTAGTTTTATCATGACAGAGGCATAATAGTTTTTATTTTTTCTCTCTTCAATGCCATATTGGATTTTCATAAATTTCAGTTATGCACATATTAATGATCATCATATAAAGTTTACTTTTTTATTTTTGTTGAAATATGAAATTATCTGCTTTGAAAATTAAACATATATTAGCCCAAACGAAATTTTGACAGATCTGTAGAATATCCATGAATGTCAATGTTTAGAAAACTAAAAATGCAAGTTAAACATGAACTAATCAATGAATAAATTTTAACCATCTACAAATTTCCACACAAATTCATACATTTTTCGAGTATTTCTGTGAGAGGGACAAGTCCAAGTCTGCCAACAAAATTTCACTTACCAGTCCATTATCAAAAGTAAATATGCCAACATCTCTGCCATGGTGAATGTGATTACGCCTCATAATAGGATTTGCGTAATTCTTCACCCAAATGCCAGCCAAAGCATTCCGGCTGATCTCATTGTCCTCGTAAGTGCCTTGGGCATAATCAGTGACGTAGAGACCAACATTTTCACAGTCACTTATATCACAATGACGTATAACTGGATTTGCGCCCACTCCGCTGACGCAAACAGCAGCACCCACTAAAAAAAAATATATTCATGTTATGGGCACATATTTCTTTTATTTGCTTATTCAATAGTAATTAAAAAACTATAACTTTTTTCCACTATAATACTAAAGTTGAGAGCGTCAAGAAGCTCTCTGTCATTTAACTAAATTTAATAAAGGGATGTTGAGTAACTTCTCACTTTTTTTAACAGATGGCATTACCAGATAGTTTAAAATGGTAACGCACCTATAAAGAAGTGCTATAAGCAACCATGAAATTCTGTATGTTATTTCGTAGAAGTGTCCTTTTTTTTCATGTTGAATTTCGTGCCGAAAAATGAGTATTTGCGGGGAATTTTACTCCACTCTACATACAAAATAAATCTGCAGCCGAGGCACACAGAATTCTTGTTGAGACTAACGGCGATCATGCTCTGTCACAAGCAACATGCAGATTGGTTTAGGCGTTTTAAAAATAATAATTTTGATGTTGAAGATAAAGAATGCTCTGGCACACCGAAACAATTTGAAGATGAAGAATTGGAGGCATTACTTCATGAAGACTCAGGTCAGACGCTACATGAACTTGCAGAATTACGAGTTGATCACTCAACAGTTTCAAAACGTTTTAAGGCATTAGGAATGTTTCAAAAGCAAGGACATTGGGTGCCATACAAGTTGAAACCAAGAAAAAATCGAACGGCTGTACGTGTGAACAGCTGCTTCAACGCCAATTGACTTTGGACTAACATTTGATTAGGGTCCTAGTTACTGATTTTTCTTTGACTGTTTTTTAAACACCAACTTATAAAAATTAAATTTACTTGGCGCCCAAACCAGTCCGCCCCTGTGAAACTCGGATACAGTTAAGGTACTGTATAATAGAGATCAGTAGCGACATTAGTGAACTGGCAACAATGTTTAGGAAATTTTAAATTTTTTTATTAGTCGATTAAAATGTGGTAATTTTGAATTTTTTTTTAAGTTTTAAGGATGTGAAGAAACGGTCTGCTTTACGTATTTTTATAACATAAATATTCACTTACCCACTGATGTGCTTCTTATAATGCAATGATCTATAGTAGGGCTGCAATTCTCCCCAACTTCCAAGCAGTAATGTTTGTGGTGTGGCACAGTGGATGTCACATCTGGGGAAAATTTCAGAGTAAGGTGGCCTGCATAGGCATTTTTAGCACCTTCGACAAACATCACTGTGGATTCTGATTCACGTTCCAATATGACCGATTCAGCCACATTGCCAGGTGCGGCACCTAAAAGAGAATACATTACGTACATCTTGTGTGAACTACTGTTAAAAAAAATGTAAAAATGAAAACAAAATATATATATATATATAAACTAGAAATGGGCACGTTTCGGAAATGTGTTATGGACATATCCGTTGGATATGTCGATGAAATGTCCGGACATGTTGGGAAAAGTACTTTTGACCTTGAATCTAATAAGGCACCTATGAGTGACGTCATGTTTTCATAGGTCACTGCTTGAGAGTACACAGAGCAAAATATTACTTTTATTCTAATGAATATGTGTCAATATATTTTACTTATTACCTACCTTTAGACTTTTTTATAAACTGGTTTCTAATTTTCCCCGGACAGCCAATAAACGTATTTAAATGTTTTTCCAGTTACCCCACGTTGGGCGCCAGTGTAACGCAATATAGGTTTTATTTAACAAATATGATGGTACAGTGGGTACATAAAAGATTTACACTAAAATATCTCAACACAAGTACAGTGAACATCAACTAATATATAAATTGTACACAAAAAACAGGTATCTTAGTTAAGGAATAAAACAAGATACGAAAATAGTAAATGTCCTAGTGGGTTATAAAGACAACCTAGATAGAGGGCTCTTTTATTTCCCGTCTATCTACATTTTTAGACAAATAATTTTTGGTTTTTATTTTGGATAATTGTTTACCAGCTATTTACTAGTTTGTTAGTGTAATTCAATGCTAGTTAGGATATTTAGTCCTCAGAGTAAAGAATCTGTCTATGGGGTTAGATTTTTGCTGTCGAAGAATGTTTAACTGATTTGGTTTAATTAGTTTGATTCCATCACAATAAAGTAAAAAGATGAGAGCTAATAAAAAATATGTTTTTTAAAAAGTAAAAAACCATTGGAAAATAAAGGTAAAATAAAAACTCTAATTAGGTACATTCTTTCCTAGTTAAGCCTCAAATTTTTCAAATTGCTCTGATAGTTTTAAATCTAGTGATCTATTAGGTATGTATCAATTCATTCGTAGTAAGACATTACTTATGAATCGGTTTATACCTTGTAATCTTGTTATTCGTAGCATCAGTTTTAGTTGTTAGCAGGGAGACTAGATAAGGAGCACGAACTCATACGGGAAAATTGACAGAATTTGTCAGTGTAATAGTAGAAATTACTTAGTTTTTACCGTTCGCTAGTGTTCCTTATACATCGACATATTTTCATTATTTATTGATTTATTTATCTAATTCAAAGTAGCCTACATTATTTATTTTAAAATTTTGTAACACATCACAAAAGTGGCATGACTGATTTTTAATTCAAACTGCCACTTTCTTTTTCTCCCCTCCACTATTTCAGTGCATACCGGATACTAGCGCCCTCTAATTTGGTAAAATATTTGTTTACATGGAATTTGTGCTCCTTGTGTAGTGTCCACGGTTGTTAGGGTAACTATTTTGATATTAGGAAGCATGTAAAATAATTGAAAGATATTAAAGAAACAACCAATGAAACTTAAAATGTCTAAATGCCTAAACCAATGATGTGGCAACCAGCCCAAAATTTTGTTAAATTTGTAATCAGAACATCATTGGCGCAATTTTATCAGTAGAATATTGCAATACCTTAAAAATTGTAAAAGATTGAGAAAAGTCTCTCAAATGCTTTGATAAATATAATTTACAACAAGAGAATAAACTGGCTTTTTCCATAAACAAAAAAAAAAGTATTATTTCCTGAGTTGGATATGTTATTTTTTCTTCTCAAATATACTTTTAAGGTTAATGTAACCCATTTATGGCTGTTGCTTATAAGCAACAATGCACTAATGATTTATGGGAGCATTTTTGATTGATGAAATATATCATTGATGCAAGGTTCAATAGATGTCATAAGATCATATTTGTAACAATTTGTATATATTTTTGGAATATATCCAAAAAGCCAGATTTTTATTATTCAAATTCTTTTAAAATGTATCATATTCATGTTCTCATTTTCAAAGTTACAATTCTCGCATTTCATCAAATATATTTCAAATTACAGTATAAAATTCAAATACGAAGTCTAGCTAAAGCAGATTTTTCCTAAATAGATAAACACGCAACAGCATAATTTGTTGTGTTCTCACATCACTGGCCCTGTAAGTGAATTCCCAGAAGTCTCTATTCGAATTTTATATTGGAAAAAATGGTATAATTTCTTAAGTACAGAGATAGTTAGCTTTAGAGGAGGCAGTACGTAAGATTCATGATAAAAATGGTAAGTATATTGAATGTTTTCTTAAACTTATTATTTTTCTTCCGTTACACATTATTCCACATTTTGTATTTCGAGAGCAAATCGATGGTCCTCTAGACAAGGAAGATTTTTAGAGTACGGTTTTTATAAGGAGTCGTAACGAAAAAAATTTGGCAACAAAATGTCGAAGTCACAAAAGAAATGCAAACCAACTTGGAGATCTGGTCAATTTGTGCACCAAAATTTACCTGTATTCAGAGAAGAGGTACAAATTTAAGATTGGGTATTAGTCTTTAGATGTGGACAAAACTGTAAATATTGTCACAAATTTCATGAGAAGGGATAAGTCAGATCAATAAAGCAACAACCTGGATAAAACTGACAAGCAAATGGTTCGTTATTTTGAGTACCCGATTTAAAATTTGGTGCATTGTTCTTCGAGTGGATACTTGTACAAGCTCATTCCTCACGTGAAGCAGAGAAGAACATTTACCTTTGACTTAGCGCAAGTGTAGTTCTTGATCTTTTGCCAATTGTGAAAAATGTTTAAAATCATCTTTGATAACTTTTTTTTTTCATATCTCTTGAAAACTAAAGGTTTTTTTGCCACAGGAATGAATCGTGAGAACAGAACAAATAATTGCCCTTTTTATACCAAGCAAAATTATTCTCAAAACAGAGGGGTCCTACAGTTCTACCAAAATTCCATTCATTTTGTTCCATCCAATATTATATAGAACCTTTTATATCTGCCAAAAGGTAAAACATCTAAGGTGATGTTACTTTTAGAACCATAGTCATTCTTCCAGTCTTAATTTCAACACATATAATAAATACATACACTTGCATGATAATGACTTGGCAAATTATAGATCCCGGGTGATGTACACTATTTATATAAATGCAATTGTCAGTACTGTTGTAAATTCATATAAACTCTACACTGTAGAATGTGCAAAATGGTGGATCAACATAACACAACTGAATTTCAAATGATTCATAGCATTCTGGCTCCAAAAATTAAATAAAGCTTTGTTGCAAAGACATTTCCATCAGAACAATCCAATACAGTGAGGGTTGATCAATATATACATATTATCAGTAGAACTCTCGAAGATGATGTGGGTGCAGAAATGAAGCAATTTATATTTGTGACCATTGCACGATTTATTTCCTCTCCAATTATTGTTTCTGGAAATACCACTTAACACTATAGGCCATTAATGCAACGTATATGCAACACCATTACACGAAATTTATTTATTTTTCTCAATGACGTGTTATTGCAATGTTTTTTATAATAAAATTAGATTTTTAAGTCTTACTTTTATCCATGGCTGTAAATAAGTTAATTCGAAATAAACTATAATACAAGCAAATTATTATTTTTTAGTTGTTTCCACATTAGAGTGGCCCAAAAAAAATGAATATTTTTTTCGTGTTTCTTGTGAAAATATGTCAGTTTATCATGTTTTAAGAGCCCCCTCAAAAAATCAGCTCAAAAAAAATTTTTTAGAGGTCGCCCAAGATTTTTAAAAATTTCCAAAAATCATCCAAAATTGAATTTTTTCTTTCTTAATTTTTTTTCTCGTTATTTTATCATTTTCTAGGATAAAAAAAATCTCGATTCTGAAAATTTCAAATCTATATTTTAATTTCTAAAGGTCACTCATAATTATTTTAACTTTCAAAGTAGTGTACCTGTTTTCAAGCGACCTTTAAAAAATAAATATCAACAAACATCATTTTTTTTTATTGAATTTGATTAACAAAATGACCAGTGGTCATCTCTGTTTTCGTCGTTTGGCTTTTCTTTAATAGATGTCACTACTTATACAATTTCAACTTCGGTATTCTGATATGTTAATACCATCCGTTAACAGAGGGCAGCACAACGTGTAACAAAGAAAACTTTTTACAGTAGCTTGTAGATACCTCCGTTTGTAAATCTAGTGACCTTGTTTCCCCTACTGAGAAGTTATTTAAATGGAGTATAGTGCTCAGCTGCATTTAAAGTTCATTTAGTTGTTATTTAAGTATACTTTTTAAAATGACTTAAAAATCCCAAGAAATAAAGCAAAATTCCCTCCTATTTCCCCAATTCCAAAAAAAATTGTAGATCTGGCATCACTCTTTCTAGGGCTGCACCTCACCTTAGACAAATTGTGCTGCCCTCTGTTAACAGATTGTATTAACATATCGGAATACGAAGTCAGAATTGTATAAGTAGTGACATCTATTACAGAAAAGGCAAACAACGAATACAAAGATGACCACTGGTCGCTGAATTACAAGTGGAAGTAGATCTTATTTGTGGAAGAGTGAAACGGGCGGTGACTATGAGACGCATTCATTATAGCCGTCCTTCTCTATCGCATGGATTTCTATGACTTACTTTATCGCTCTCACGTAACGGCCGATGAACCATAGGGACTTTCCGACCCTGTATATAATTGACCCAAAAGAACTTTCTTATGCAAATGCGGCCTGCTTAATAATAATATGCCGCCTCCACTCCTGCACAAGTCTCCGACTTCTGGGCTAATTCTCATGGTTAGAATGAGGAGTAGAGATATTATTATTATATTATTATTATTATATCTACTAAGCCATGAGAAAATCGTTATTTTCATAAATATGAGTGGAAAAAAATAATTTTTGAAATAATAATGGATTATTATTGCTTCAAAAAAAAAAAATTAAAGTTAATATCATGTAAAAATTACTGAAGACTTATAGAGTAAAGAAATGTACTAACCTATTAAAGCTATGTCAGAGTCAATAACGAGAAATTCCCCACGATAAGTACCCGCATGGAGGAATATTAAGGCACCCTGGGAGGAACCTTCTGTAGAGTGGTTGCTGCATGAACCAGTCACCGATCCTGTGGTGCTATTGGAACCACTGCGTTCATCGGTGTAATCAAGAGCACCCTACAAAAATGTACTTCAATTTCTTATTCAAAAATGTCATTAAGTATTTGTAGGTATGTACGATAAACACTTACCTGTACCGTGTTAAAATACACAAGATTTCGACCTTTAAAAGTGATATCCTGGTAACCAAATCTAACATGTATGCCACGATACAACTGCCGAAAAGATTCTTTCCAAGGATTGGCTAGTTCCGACTCTTCTGGACTGATAAACTCGAACCGGCAAGGAGCAGGATTAAATAGAGGCAAATCATATTCGTATACACTTTGGTAGAGCCGTTTCCTAAATTTCAAACAAAAAAATTACGAAATCTAAATCTTGTATTTGTTACTAACTACTGTAATTCGTAACATTGTTTTTTCTTACCAAATTTCAGTGTCATTGGCAATAGCTTGGAATCGTTTGCAAACTTGACTGACCCGACACAAGTCTTGTTCCAGTAAGTAATTAAAAATCGTAAGTAATACCTCATCGGGCAACTCATATTGTAAATAGTGGGCAGCAGTGTTTGTACAATCTGGAAAGAACAATGTAAAAATTCAGTCGTAATAGATGCAACGCCTTTTTTTATTGCAAATTCTATCAAATAAATTTTTTGTCTGCAAATATTTCATTTTCAAAATTCAGAATAAAATTAAGAGCAGCATAAATACTTTATTTTGTTTGTAGACCAAGTAATTATTTGAATTATTAGCAAAATGATAACTACAAACTAAATTTGAATAAAAAATGTTTCTAATATTTGCAATTAAAAAAATAAACATGCACTTCCAGACACAAGTTTAGAATAACTTTTTTCTTAATGCATGACATACAAACTGCTATTAATATAAGGCTGGATATTTTACATACATCCTATATTATATGTAGATTCTAACAAAAAAGTATTTGGAATTTATCATTTAAGAATTCCGCGTAAAGTAGGTTTAATATTCTTTTTTAATGGAAAGTTGGTAGCACTGTAGTCTTCTCTGCGACGAAGTTTGCGAGCGATCTGTCAAGCAGTTTGTTTGCAGCTGTTAATTTTGTTAGTACACCTAAAGTGTGTTCCACGATTTTTACTATGGATAATGTTACTGAACAAAGAGTTTATCTAAAATTTTGTGCTACCAACAGAAT
Source organism: Anoplophora glabripennis (assembly GCF_000390285.2). Lineage (NCBI taxonomy): Eukaryota > Metazoa > Arthropoda > Insecta > Coleoptera > Cerambycidae > Anoplophora > Anoplophora glabripennis. The sequence goes on from NW_019416452.1 coordinate 466,703, forward strand.
TTCTTGTACTGAATCGTTGAAAATGTTGGGATAGAGGTACAGTAATTCAGTTTTATAGAAAACGAATGATAGAATGCATTCGAACATGGTCGAGAAGTCGTCCCTCAATGGCTTCAATTTAAGAAAACATTGATAAAGTAAAGGAAATGGTGCTTGCAGACTGTCATTGTAGTTTAAGAGAATTGGCGTATGAACTAAACATATCACACAAATCAGTTCAGTTCGTATCATTTTAGTTGCTATTTCGAGTATGAAACGTGTGGCAGCATGGCTGGTTCCAAAAGAGCAAAATTTTCTTCAAAAAGAGCAATGGAAACATGTTGCTGACGACATGATTGAACGAGCTAATTCGGACACTACATTTAACACATAATGGATGACTTAATGGGTTTAAATTTGACATGCAAACAAGCCAGCAAACTTCAGAATGGCACATTTCTAATGAGCCTAAACCAACTGAACCAAGTCAGTCAATCAAAAATCAGTTATGTTAACTATTTTCTTTGACTATCATGGTGTTGTCCACACATAATTCCTTCCGATTGCAGAAACAGTCAACAAAGAATATTATCTGGGCGTTATGAGGCATTTGCGAGAGAGTATCCGCCACAAAAGACCAGATTTATGGAAAAACAATTCTTGGATTTTGCACCACGATAATGCACCATCACACAAAGCAAAAATTATGAATTAATTTTTGACCAAAAATTCAAGGAATGTCATCGAACAACCACCCTACTGACTTTTTCCTGTTTCCCAAACTCAAATTACCATTTCATAGAACACGAGTTGATAGAAGTCATAAAATAAAAATTGTGGAGGTGTTGAAGTCCATACCAGAATATGCGTTTAAAAAGTGCTTTGACCACCATGTTGTTTGTTGAAAAAAGAATATTGCTTCAAATGGAGCCTACTTTGAAGGAGCAGAATAAATTTTGATTAATTGAATACATTGTGTTTTATTGACAAATTCCGGATACTTTTTTGATAGAATGTATGTTCTGTATGCTTGCCTTAGTCATCGGATTTATACAAAATATGACTATTACAACCAATTAAATTAAATGAAAGTACTAAATAATCCCACAAACTAATAATTATGTATATTATGTTCAACAACTTGTATGCATTCTTGAATAAAAGAAATTAAAATAACTATTCAGACAATTTATGTATCTTTATTGTCTTTATTAATAGTTGCATTATTCATTCAATATCTAAACCAAATTCATAGAACTATATCATAAAAATATATAAGATAATCCAATAACAATGTTTAAGTTTTAGGAGAAAAATAAACACTGTTTCTGCATTACATGAATTCTTTTTTACTATGCATTATACTGCATTAATTATTGTTAAATCTTCTTTAGGTTTTGATGACTGAAGAAAATAATACAGAAAAATATAAATTAATAGCCTATGTTTTTTTCTTAATTAGTAATTTCAATGTTTTTGAAAGACCACATATTAAATGTTATAAAAAATAACTTAGCTATAAAAAAAATCAATATATGTATTGTAAGATATTGACTGAATAAACTTAAAACACAAGTGAAAATAACAAAAGACATGATTATAAAATAAACATTTAAAATATTAAAATCTACCAAGAAATCTTATTTGAAGTTCTCTGAAATGTTGCCAAATCGCACTTATATTTAGAATTTTTTTCTATTATTTCCCTGGTTCGCATAATAAACTAATGAAAAGTAATGAAGAACACCTGTTATTATATCCTGAGAAACATACATTTGGGTTTTTAAGGTGCATACACCATGGGAATACCCAATTATCATGAGTTACTAGAATTTTTAGAACATAAGATTAATAAATACAGGGTGTTTCCCAGGTAATTTGAAATATTAGACAGGCGTGATTACCCATATTATTTTTAGAAAAAAGCTAGGTATATACAGGGTGTTACAGATAGACCTTCAATTAGACGTTTCTGGAAAACTACGCGTACTGGAATTCTGAAAATTTATGTACGAGGGTTTTTCCTAATGTTCTATCGATTAAAAATATTGGCGTCGCCGTGGAACTTCCGAACAATTGGTCCGTGTTTTTTAGACGCCCTGTGTAACATGTACCAACTTTCGAATATTCCAGATATTTGGACACGTTTTGGTATTGACCATCTAAAATTTTAGCTTCCTATCTTAAAAATTGGAGGAGATAGAACCGATTAAGTGTAGGTATGTTTTTTTAAAAAATTTTGAAAAAGTGAAAATATTTCAAAAACGATTGAGTTTAAGGATAAAGTAAGGTTATGAAACTTATCTTAAAATTCGATGTAGAATCCAAAAATTAAATAAAAAATAGTACATTCCATTTGAAATAAGCGAGTTGACGTCTACTTCCGGTAGAACCGGAAGTTCCACGGCGATGCCAATATTTTCAATCGATAGAACATTAGGAGAAACTCCCGTACATAAATTTTCAGAATTCCAGTACGCGTAGTTTTCCAGAAACGTCTAATTGAAGGTCTATCTGAAACGCCCTGTATAAACATCAACAAAAATTTTTAAAATACATAGACATCATGGAACGTGGATTTAAATTTTTTCTAATTTTTATTGCAAATTTCTTAAGAAATTTAAATCTCATTGTATTAAAATGAATGCTAATTCAATTTAACTAACCTATGTAGGTAGAATATGAATTAAAAGGATATTTTTAACAATTTTTTTCATCTAATTAACACATATTTGAAAAAAAAATTAAAGAAACCATTACTAGCTTTGTTCGATGGAACACATAGAATTTCTAAAATGAAAATTTGAAACATTACTCACTCTCATAGGTGGCAGAGCAAGTGCGGCGGGGCCTCTTCCTAGCAGGTAGCATGGCCGCAGTGTACCCCTGAGCGGGAGCCGTTGGGGTGGCTGGAGACGTAGGAGACCCAGCCGTGGCAGCACTTGTACTTGGCCCAGGCCCGTCGTGGTGGGAGGGTGACTTCCTTCTTAAATCGTATGGCGAGTGGTGTGCGGGAACTGCCCCTCCGCTAGTGCTAGAGCCCGGAGGAGCCAAAGCCTGAGGCCCCCCGGGGGCTACAGCGGATGGGGCCGGAATGTTCTGGTTTGGCTGGATTGGACAGGAAGGCTCACATGGTTCTGCTGTAAAAAATGTTGATGATTAAAAATGCATTACACCGGCACTTGTTTTTTTGCTACTTATACATAAGTATATGCAGAAAAGTAATTCGTTTTATAATGTAGCTCTTATCAATGATGAAGAGAAATAATTTTAGTCAAAAATTCTTATAACTTTCCAATAAATGTACATAACATGTATTTTTGTCAATGGAATGATAGATTCATTTTGGTTTTGTAAAGTAAAAGCTATTAAGGATATTTTAATTACTACCAATCACCTAAATCAAGGTATCCTTATTATTTCTTGTTTGTTTTGGCAAGTTTTTGAAAGTATTTCAAATATTCAAATTAAGGTTGTGTTGAATTCTTATAATGTACAGATGGTAAAATTCTAAAATTAATAATCGGAACCCTTATTAGAATCTACCTAAATCTCTATATTCTGGGTTATAATTACTATAGGTAGTAGGTATGTACTTAGTTACATGTATTTAACTTTATGACCTAAAATCCAATATTTGCAGTTTTGACAATTACAATTTTTAATATGGCAGACCGTAATTTTTTTGTACCTACAGATAGCATAGGTACTATATAAAAATTCTTTAAGTTATAGTAGTAGTTAAACATGGTTATAGTAAATAAAAATATATATTTCCTATAAAGGTGTACTTAGTATCTACCTGTAGTATCTAGGTACTTGTTTTATGTTGCATATTTGCCACAAATTCATATATTTTTGCTAATAACAAGATATCAAATTCTTAATTGTATGATGTATTTTTGCTACACTTAAATCTTTTTCAGTTAATTAAATTAAATTTATTTGTTTGATGTATATTTAAGTGGAATTTTTATTACACAGAGGAATATTTATTATTAGGTTTCCTTATCAGATAAATATCAACACTTAATATTTGTATCGGCTACATAACTATATTTTATTAATTATATCATACAGTTTAATTCATTTTGAAAAGTTTTTTGTTTTGGAAATATTTGAAAACTGGCTGTAGGTATCTAATCAGGTTACTAGATCAACAAAGGGAATTCCATGTTCACATTATGAGTTTCGATACAATTTGTAGCGAATTAAAAAGAGAAATTATATTGAAAATACAAATATATTAACTTTTTATTATATTTGAAAGTATTCAGTTGGTGTAACATCAATAAAGTTAATGTTCTCACTGAGAAGTTATGACAAAACAGGAAAAGGAATAAAAAATCATCACATCCTGCTGGTCAATAAAAATTACACATTACACCTACTTTGGAAAATTTATATAATTTTATCAATATTCCATCGAGTCAAATTTGGGTTTATTCCCCGGCTATACTTATCTTTATCTAGCTATGTAGGATGCCCTGTTATTTTTATGTATATTATATTGGATGACATTTCAAGTAATTCACAAATAAGTTAGGCTGTTCCCTATAAAAAACCAGTATAATATTCGTGAAAAACATATTTTTCGGTGTTCTTGGGTCCGCGCCAGAGCTCAATAAATATTTTTTGGGGCCAGACAAAAAGGCCTGGTTCATTTACAATAATCGGGTCGACTTTAACAATTTCTAGGCTAGCCAGGCTGCTTACCAGAAGTTGTTCTGGATGGTGTAGGAATCCTATTTGCCCCTTTTCTCCTCGATCTCCTCACGTACGACCTGGAGGCCGTAAAAGAGGCGCTCGGCATCTTCACAGTACACTCACTCACTTATTTTTTAAGTCCTAAACAAAGGAATCACTAGCACTACCAGCAGCAGCCATTTTTAGAGCAGTACGGTTCCAAGAAGGCATCCAGAGCGCAGGGCAATGCACTTGACCAATCGTTGCAGCCGAACCCGGTCACGTGAGCTTTAGAATGTCAGAATGGAGCAAGATATCAATGCAATTTTAAGTTGTTTTATTTCGATTTTTCTTTGTTTTATGTTATCGGTAACATATTTAGCAAGTATTCATGTGTGGAATAGTCCGTATAGTAGGTGAGTCTTAGTTTCGTAATTTTCCTTTACACCATCACAATTTCCAAAACAAAACTCACTGCAGACGGTAGACGTCTTTTACCCCTCGCACCTCACCGCTCCGCGCACCCTTCTACCGTCAACTTACTACCGTTCACTGTTTGCGGAGAACGGATCATGTAGAAATACCGTCGGAACAAAAAGTACAACTATCCTAATTTATAATTTATAATATTCACCCTACTTAATAGCAAGAAACCTGGTTTTTTACATTACCTACATAAAATTATATTGAATCCCTATAAGCACTGCTTCGCCCAACCTTATTAGATAGCTATAAATAGAATATAGGGGATATATATATAGGGGATATACCTAAAATTTATTTTTTTTACCTAGTTCGTAAAATAAGTATAAAATTACCAAACGTGTTTTAATTTATTTTCCTTATTTAAAAAATAAGAAAATGTCTTTAGAAACCAAAGCATATACCTACCTAGGTATTTCATGTCAATTTTTTCAGCATTTAGGCATATGGAAAAACAACGATCAATATCTACTGATTCTAGTACTAATGTATTTTCTAAGCTATTGGTTTGAATATTTTGAACAATGTATTTGATCACAAGAATTATAACTTTCACTTTGCGTGTATACCTATACCTATACTACAATATTATTTGATGTCACATTTTGTGATTTGGGTATGATTCTCTTAAAGAGAAGGTACCTCGGGGTTCTCATAGCTCTGGATATTATTTTTGTGGCTCACATTTATTCAAGAATCGCTTTTAGATTGATTTATTTATTATTATTATTCTGTTGTAATACTTATTACCATTACCTATACATATCTCCACGCATCCAAACTGTATGCATACATTTTCAATTAGCTACTTTCTTATTGTTGTCAAGTAAGAATGATAAAGGGAACAATTTTGTAGAAAAACTATGCATAAAATAAAATTGATTGAATGAAACCGTTTTACAAATTACACAATGTGTCACTGCTTCGGTGTTACAACCACAAAAGTACCTAGTGTTCTTTATAAACTTTCACAACCGCTTTTTGCTTAAAATTAGATAAATAATTACGTAAATAACGTTTATTAAAAAGGAGGTGCAGCGATTTGCATAATTGGTTTCAGTTACAATTTTTTTAACAAGGTTTAATAAATTTAAAAAACCTGATGAATATTGTAATAAATACCTACGTCACACGCTGTTTTAAAAATGTCCAAAGTGTATATTTTAGCTTCCTCAACTGCCTAAACAAGAAACAAGTCATAGGTATGTTAAAACTTGACATATAAGGGATGACGTTGTTGCTATATATTATTGTTTTTTCAATTATGGTTGAAACTCAGGCGATGAACTTCGAAATTCAGAGAGCGATTATTGCTTATGGCAATAATAAGAGTCCCAGAAGGATGTATCTACGCCAGGTGATCCACAAAAATAAAAGCAAGATTTGGCATTCAAGTCAAAGAAAGTTATAATTCTCTTTAACAATTTGAACCGTTTTATCTATTTTATTTTATGGGCTATCTAAGCAGGAAACTATATTTTGTCAATGTTAGCGAAGATATCCGTGCCCACTAACTACTTTTCGTTTCCGGTCATACCCAAAAGCTCTATTTCTATAACTAAGAAGACGAATTTAATTCGTAGATAAAAATGTGTAATATACATGGTGTCCCTAAAAGGTATTTACAACCCTCCACCAGATACAGTGTGGCTCAAAAATAAGTCGATTTAGCTAAACTTAGCTTAGTTCAAAGTTGCTCCGCTTGGGTGGTATACGGCCCTGAAGTTGCAATTTTGAAATCATTTGTTTTTATAAATTTAAAACGCCTACGCGATTTTGCTAAAATTCGGTAAGTTGACACCGCTCTATAGGACAATAAACCCTATATCAAAATTATAAGTCCATTGGCGTAGAACTTGAGTTTTTTTAGTAAGTACAACTTCCATAATTCTACGCCAATAGAAGAATAGAATTTTAAGTATAAAATATAGATTAAATTATTTGCTACAAAAAAGGTACTCTTACTAAAACTCTTACTCTCATGGTTTAGTCGAAATTTGTAATTTGTAATTTTAATCATTAGCAGCAATTTTGACACAAAAATTAAATGAGGAAAAAGTTATTACGTTTGTTCCTGGCATTCTTTAAATAAAAATTAGACTTTTTAACAAACACTATTATTTCGTTTCGGCGTATTCCATATGGTTTTTGTGTATTAGTTTTTATATTCAACATGTTCGTGTTGTGGATTCCAACAACTGCATTGTCATTGGTCTATTTAAGGTATGTTGATTTCTGATTGGTTAGATGGAATCCACCTACTCGTATAATAAAGTCAATCAATTTAAAAAATAATAAAGTCAATTAAATCAAAAAAGGCATAACTGATTTTTTTTTTACTTATTTAATATTGTTACAACTTTGCGAACGACGAAATAAGAGCTCTTAGATCGGCCACGTACCCGTAGTTCTTATGCGGAAGTTTTTAAACTCGTTCTGGTCGCCAAACGAACGACCTGCAGCATTATACGAGGGTTGACTGAAAAGTAATTAAAGTAATTCACACACGACCATACAATAACAAGAAAATTACCTACAGCGCTGCGCGCGGTGGCATAATAAATCTACATCCCCTCTACCAGTTTACATTTCGTTAAAATACCTTTACACTCTATAGGTTCCCATTCCGTTTTCATTGAAACTAGTATCGCTGCTTGTCAACGCCTGTGAAACAACGTACAGTAATCAAATTTTTTACCTCTGAAAATGTGAATCCTTCCGATATTTTTCGCCGGTTAAAAGCGGTTTATGGTGGTGATACTATTGATGGAAGTATGGTGAATCGATGAGTGATAAATTCGCAAATGTGAAACCGGTAAAGCGAATATTGAGGACGAAGCAGCGGACGACCGGTTTGATTCATCGTAAGAAAGTGGACAATTTGATTCGAAGTGACCATCGAATCACGCAACGGCATATTGCGACCCGTCTGGGAATGTCGAAAGAACAGGTAGGTCTATCACTGTAGGACTTGGCGATCGAAAAATTTGTCCAAGTGGGCGCCACTGAGGAAACGCTGCGCAGGTTGAAGTTCATGCCCCTTTCTTCACCCTCCCGATTTTTTTTTCACTTTTTCTTAATGTTGAAACAGCACTCAAGGGTAACCATTACGCCTTAGACGACGAGATTATGGAGGCAGTTGATGGAATGAAAAAACTTGTCACATTGGGAGAAATGTACATAAGTGTTAATGGGGACTATGTATAAAAATAAATACATCATTTTGAAGCTAAACAATTGAAGTTTCATTTTTTTTTGTCCTATCCCGATATCTCTTCTCGTTCCCCCTATACGGTCGTGTGTGCATTACTTTTCAGCCGACCCTCCTAGCATTTAGTTCACCACAGAGCGACTTTTTGGGTGATCTGGTATGACAACAACACGTCAGTTATTTCAGCACGTGTGTTACCTGGCGTATTACAGATCGAGTCTGAAATACCCAAGAGGGTATGGACAAGAATCCGTAAGTAGCCTTGAAGCGATGACATGTAAGGTATGACATAATATAATATACTTTGTAGGTTATGTCTCACCCACAACCCCACACTCATCAAAAGAGATCTGTAGATAGACATTCAAATAGCAAAATCGTACGTAGGTCGTCTCATATATGTGTGGCATACTATAATGAGGACGAGTAGGTTCAAATCGGAGTCTGCTGATGAATGTTGCTGCGGTTTTCTAGATATTGGGGATATAATTCAATGTTAGACGGGGTCCAATTTAGTTCGCAGATTAGTTGTTTTCCACAATGTCATTAGTTGAACAAAATCTTAGCAATTATTTCTTTATTTATACTTTGAGCACCTAGCTGTATCCAAATGCAATACATTTGGCCAATGATCAAGGGCCCGCTATGAAAATGAAGAATGGGGTATTTAAAGATCTAATATCAGTTTATCAATGTTGGATATTAACTTTAAGATTTGTCGAATCCGCAGCTTAAAAATCAAGGTTTGAAAGAGATTCCTTTGTAAAGTCCGTTTATCAAAAGATACCTATTTCAACTAGATTTAACTAAATTCCTTAGCAATAACCAATCAAATACCTCTTACCTTAGCGAACAAACGATTTAGTTAAATCCCGGTGAAACTATAATTGATAAGCCCGCCAATAATAAAAAATTATCAGAAGTAAAAAGAGCTGGATTTATTTGTACCAGATTTAATTTAAATTAGGTTGGTATGCTTTAATATGCGGCTTTATGGCACTCGTTTAGTTTTTTCGTAGAAGCTTGTTTATTTCAATAAACAATTTCGGATTAACCTAAAGGATAATCAACAGTTGATTATCAACTGTAATCATACCAATTGTATACCTACGTACCAGAAATATTTCTGAATAGATAAAATAGGTATCAATCATTTTTATGATTTACGCGCATTTTGCACCTGCAAATATTTGAGAATACTTTATATTCTTATTTCCGACCAAGAAACTTGTCTTGTTAACCTGGCATTGTATCTAAACAGACTACTAATTTTAAACTTGTTTACGGCGCCTTTCTTCACTTTATTTTTACAGGCAACCACTGACAAAAAAACCTGACGAACGAAATAAGGAAAGCTGGAAAGAAATTGAATAGCAAAAGCCACTTATACGTAAGATGTGACAATAACAAAATATATTTAAAAATACCCACAAACCTATCCACCGATATATTTCCAGATCGATGTATGAAAATTATTATCTCTCATATTGTATTTGTACAGTAATAAAAAATTGGTGGTCCTTGCTCCTACAGTGAGTTAAAAAATTGATATGTCAATTTATTTAACAAGAGTTGATGAAATCATTTTGCTCGATGCGTACTTTAATTTGCAACTTCCTATTTCCTCATAATTTGCCTTGAGAATTAAAAAAATTTCTTTTATTTCACTTTCACAAAAATAATTAACAGTGTCTCCAAAAATTAACAAATGACATTTTGTGTAGAGGACGACAATATCTTTCCAGATGAGTATTATTTGACCTACCTTTTTCCATTTTAAATTTTTGATGTGGGAGTTGTCGGGAGTGGAAGAACATAATCAGGATTTCTCAAAATAAAAATTAATCTAAGTAACGAATTATTTTAAAACTCGCCCTAGCCACAAAATTACGTAAACACTGTAAGTAAAAAAATTCAATACCTACATATGTGTCTATTTAGATATACTGTTGAAGAGTATTTTCTAATTTCCATTATGATTTTTTTATTGACAGACCAGCCGATTTAATTTTTATGTAATATTACTAATATTTATTATCTAGACGGCCAACTGAGCGTGGCCGGACAACTTAATTTTTGTTAAACATATCCGGTTCCTGTTCCTTATAACTGCGGATATGATACACATACTGCTCTGTCATAAATATTAATTCTGCCGTTTGCGGATTTTGTTAATAAACTCACCGAAAAACTAGGGAGTTTTGCAACCTAATTTTTTATTGTACATACATATTTGTAACGATTTATAAATTTATCTGCAAACCTGTTTGGAGTATACAACTTTTGTCTATTTGTCCAATTGGAATAAAGCATATATTTACTTATAGTGTTTGAGTCTGTAAAGGATTTCCGAGTTCTTTATACTAAAAATATTAAAATAAATGAAAGAACCCCGGAAAAAAAACGTAAAATAACATGTTATAGCCGCTCCAAACACAAAATTTTTAAAACGCTCGTTGACTCCGACATATTGAACAGTGTAGGGCATTCTTTTTAGTCTGTTGCTACGCCCAATCTATTGATTTTATGCGAAAAAGTGTAGAGCAAATATAATATTATTCATGGGCCGTATACAGAAAAACGTCAGAGATATTGTTTTTATAATTTGTGCAATTGCTTTTACAGAAAACATTTTTACACGTTTTTAGGCCAAAAAATGTTAAAAAAGACGTTGAATCTATCAAAGTCCTGCTATTAAAACTATAAATAAATCCTTTTTTAACATAATAATATGAATATTTAACTACTTTACCAAAAAAAAAACAAATATTTGCGAAAACTTTTATATATTTTATATTTCCTCAATTTGTAGACCTATGTAGTTTTTTAATAATGGTTTAATATGTTAACAAAATCTTAAATATAATATTTTGTTTTCTTTTTTAGAGATCATCCAGAAACGATTAAGAAAAGATTCATTAGCGCATTTGTAATGCTATTTATTGCTCCATGTTTTCTATATGTAGGATTAAATAAAGAAATTTTGGAAAAGGTGCAGAGATATGTCAAATTTTTAATACGTATTAAAATAACAAATTAATGTTTTAGGCATCTTTTTTCCATATATTAGGATTAAGAACACAAGGACTATGTCAGGCTATTTTTATGCCACTGTTTTTGACAATGATTCTATTTTTGGGGCCTATTTCTATGGAGTTGTATAGTGGTTTATCTAAGTTGTATACAGGTGAGTAGTAAGTAAATACATATTGCATCCTTATTTGTCATCAGGTCATCAGTTTCAAATAAAACTTGTAGCTCAAATATTTTTCTGGAATATTTATTTTTTTAATATAGGATACAAAGAAGTATTAATATTTCATGCTGTCTAAGAGTTACAACATGTGTATTTTTTTTAGAAGAAATGTATTGGTTTTCGAATATGACCAATCTAATATGGATCAGAAATCACATAGCAGCCCCATTATCAGAGGAATTCACTTACCGTAGCTGTATGCTGCCATTGTTAGTGCAATGTTTCAAACCTTCCACAGCAGTTATAATCAACCCTTTGTTTTTCGGGGTTGGTAAGCATATCTTTTAAAATACAATAGTAAAATCTTCTTCTCTTAATTATCAATAATATGTTACAGCCCATTTCCACCATATGAGAGAGAGGATTAATCACATGGGAATGGATTTTAACACTGCATTAAAAATTTCATGTGAGTATATAACTTTTAGGAATCTAAATCACTGGATTTTTTTATTCTCACAGCAAGATGCATTTTCTTTGTCTGTATTGTGTTAAACACGACACTGAGATAAAATTGATTGACAAAAACTATATCTCGATATGTTAGTAATATGTTTTGTATTTTTTTGTAAAGAATTCTTTTTTATTCACATTTTTGTATAGAATCTCGTAACATTTGTTTAAATTTAATAAATACTAATTTTTACACAAAACGTTTTTTTGATAAATATTAAAAAGATATAGAAAAAAACTGAAAAAAGTATTTATGAAAATGATATTCAAAATCATAAAAAAATGTATTTTAATTAATTTTTGTCTGCCCCCTCGAGAAAATGGATACTTTCTCTAAAACTATAACCCATTAATGTATTGAAAAGGTAAAATCAATATTTCAGTATAATCACATTTTCACCAAGTGCACTTAAAATTAATTGAATTAGCTACACAATGTTTGATTTTTTTTATTCTAGGCTTCCAATTTGTCTACACAACGATATTTGGCATGTATTCTGCATATTTATTTTACAGAACAGGGCATTTTATCTCCCTTTTTATAGTGCATGCCTTTTGCAATCATATGGGATTCCCCGAAATTATGGAAATAAGGAATTATAAAAAAAATAAGAAAGTTGTTGTATCTAGTCTATTTTTAATTGGATTTTTATCATGGTGTATTTTACTAAATCCATTGACTGAACCAAGTTGGTATCACAATAAACCGATTTGATATGATGTGAGATCATTTGTCGTATATTAATCTATTTATTGTTGCAAAGTCTGATAGAGTACAAGAAATGTTAAATTGTTAGCTTTCTGACATTCTTATAAAAATTTACAATATTTTAGGTAGGTATATAGCAAATAAACCAAATATAAAGCGTTTACGTTATTATTGACTATAATATCCAAAATTTATAATAATAAAATAAATCAATTTGACTTAGTAGACTTCTTTCATAATTAAATAAGTTAGACAATCAAAAAAAAAATATTTTTTGGTTGCTGTAGCCGTTATAGAATTGTACAAATTAGGTATGTATTTATGGAGATTAAATATCAATATTGTCAAAATTATTAACCAAAGCAAGAAAAAAAACGCAATTCAAAATGTTCATTTTTCTATTAAAATCTACTCTGCAAACTTAGTGTCCTTACTGTATTTTTCCCTTAAAAAAATTTAGTAAACATCTTAGTATGCAACAAAGTTTGATGTTGACTTGCCATTTTGTTACCTCGGACTTTGTTGGCATCAGTAAGTGTAGCCTTGTCATTTGATGCTGCGAATCACATTGCCTTCTATAAAATTTGTACACACAAAAAAATATATACGTGTCACTTCACAGGATGATCTGGACACCAAAATGACAAGATTTCACTTTCTTTGTGTACATGTTCAACTTTATATTTCTGGCTTATTCTAATTAGTGTATAATATGTTACAATAACCCACTGACAAAATTCAACAGGTGATAAAATAGTTCGCATGAACTTATAGTCTGTAAACGCTTTGTTTTTGACTCATGGTTTTAAGATTTTATTATTTTCTAATTATTCTCATTTACTTTACACCTTTTTTAAGATAATCCATTTAAATTTGGTTATGTTCAACATTGAGAACTGATGGAATGGACAAATTACTGTTTGATACAACCAAGGTGATACTTTTGTCTCCTCTTAACTCTTTCATCCTCCCTCCTACTCTCTCAGAAATCAGTAATTTTGAAAAAAACACTTGTTATATTTACACTATTGGAAAAAATTAAGGGGACAAAAAAAATCTGAAATTTTTTAGCGATTTTTACAGGCTGTATCTCAGTGAAAAATATGGTCGTATCGAGATAAAAAAAGCAGTTTGAAGTTCCAAGTCTATAGTTTAAAGATCTTTTGACAAAAAAATTTTTTGAGCTCTGGTTATTGCGCAATTATAGGAAATAGCACAAGAAAAAAAATTTCCAATTTTTTTAATTTATTTTTAAGGATCAGGAAAATGTTTTTCACTTAGACTGATGCATAGGTCAGTTAGCTGATTATTCAGCTTCAGATTGTTTTTTTCTCTGCTTGTAAATTTTTTTTGTTAAGATATCTGGCTTTAAATGTTTTTGATCATCAATATCTCAGTAACTAATGACCGCACATAGTAAATTTAAGGGTGGTTTGGAAAACTTGAATTTTTCTACAAGGACCTTTCATGGTTTTTTCGTCATAATTTAAAAAAGTGCAAAAAAAATACTTTATGGTTTTTTAGAATGTCTACTGCTAATTTACAAATGTTGAGGAAAAGATTAATGTTGAGAGACATTTTTACAGCCCAGTGTAGCCACAATAACCTTGTAGATTGACAAGGTGATCTATTTAACCGTTTTTTTCTGTTTCAAATGATAAAAATTTTGGAATAATTAAAGGAGCACACAGGCAATTACGTAATCATTATCGAATGAAAAAGAATTTTTCTCCACTTTTCCCACAATTTTAAATTAGATATTGTTTGAATTTAAATGATCATGAGCAATAACCGGAACTAAAAAAAATTTTTTGTCAAAAGATCTTGAAATTAGAACTTGAAGCTTCAAACTGCTTTATTTTATTATTTATTTGTATCTCGATACGACCATTTTTCACTGAATTAAGTCTGTCAAAAATCACTAAAAATTTTTGATTTTTTTATTCCCTTAATTTTTTCCAGCAGTGCATTAAGTTTTAAATCTTATTTTGTATGTTTATCTGTTTGGATGGTATTCGTTAAAATTTCATCCTCAAGGAAATAGGTAAACAAACAAGTGAGAGTAATTGAAAAAAATAATATAATACAACATTTTGTCTCAAAAATCAAGTGTTTGTCGGGCTTCATATGGATTTTTTTTCCTTTAAGTCTGTGCATACATATTTTTCTATTTCACATCTACAATTTCACATTATGTATTTATTGCCATTGTTTTAAGATGAACTGACTTTTGTATAGCAAATTATTTTTTTGTTAAAATTTATTTAAATTAATTGGTAAAGTTTCTTAAAAAAAGTATTTCGGTGATGACATACATATCTATTTTTGTAAAATATGAATTCATATTTTCGTTCACGTTAGAACTCGTTTATATTCTAGAGATAGAGGATACGGATGGTTTTGTATAACTTCCCTTCCATTTCTCCATCATTTTTCAAACTACAGAGAAAATTATCTCACTTTTTTTAAAGTAAAGGACTAGTGAACAATGAAGGAACAAACATGTCAAAAATAACTTACCTATATACTTATTATATTTGTATCATTTTTAAATTTTTTCATCTTCTGTAGTAATTTTTAAACACTAGCTATACAACAGTACTTAAAAATTAGAATATTGTCTTTGAAATACCTGAAAAGACTGTCAAGATATTTATATGTCCTCTTTCTCAGGTAGTTGTAATTCTTTGTACAATGTCTCCTCCATTTTAAGAGTCAATTAATGTTACAATAAAGTTTTTATTAAAATGTATGTTTCAATTTATCTATGAATTCTATAATAATTTTGAATACGGGGTGTATTTAAATCAAGGGATGCAAATGCTACCAGATAAGCTTGAGTGTAAAATATGATAATTGGACCAAGTATATTTTAATCCAAAGTTGCTTTATTTGGAAATTACACGGTGTTTGAAAAACATTTTATATGTACACATATCCGGAAAGAGAACTTATGCAGGTGAGTGTAAATAAAGACAAAAATACATTCAATTTGTAAAAACTACATCAAACAGCGAAGAGATACTGGAAAACATCCTCATTAAGAATTCCAGAATTCTGATTCCACATTTTGAAAATTATGAGGCATTGTAATGCTCAAAATTGATTTAAAATGTCTGTAAGCAGACATTTTAGAAAAAAAAAGTACAAGAATAAAAAGTTTTTATTTTGACCATATTAACACATCACAAGGAGAGGAATATGACAGTGAAAGTGGAAATAATAGCCTATGAACTTTAATTTTAAAATATCGGAATACCTGGATTTCCGTTTGCTATCTTTTTTTCCTTAAGTTAAGTTTAAAGCTCATAATATACTTATTCCTTTTTATTAGTTTACGGTTTGTTGCATCAGGTTATGTTAGTTTACAGTATATGGCATTTAGTTTGTTTATCCTGCGATTCATTAGATTAGGTTTAAAATTTGTGGTTTATATCTGTCTGTTCATTTAAGACTAGACAGGGAGGTTTTGTTATGTTTAGAACTAATGGTGTATGCCAGTGGTCGGCAAACCCTACAAGTCACATGTGGCTCTTTGGATCCTTGAGTGTGGCTCTTCCACAAAATACTACTTAAATCACAGTACAAGTGGTCTGCTTTGAAAAATCTGGAGAAGGAAAATATGTTGCTTTTTAAGAGCCAAAATAGTATTATTGGTATAATCTACTAAAAAACTAGCGTTTGCTGTTCCTTCCTTATTCGGGTCTATATATTTATGAGAACAATCATTCTCAAGCATGAACCTTATCAGGATTAAATTTACAAGTCGTCTTGTTCATGAGAACCTGGAATCGTGCCTTTAGTTGAAAACAATAACATACAAACCTGACTTACCCAAACTTTCAAAGGAGGTGCAAGGCCATTGTTCACATTAGTATTTGTGATGATCTAATTTTATGGATATTGTACGGAATTTAATTTTATCAATAATATTGTTATTAAGTATGATACCAGGGTTTAGTTAACATACCTATAGTTAACTAAGACTTAAAACTTTTAGTAAAGTTTATTAAGCGTCGTGGAGTGAAAGAAGATGTAGTGTTGATGATTGGGAAAGGTATGTTGAGATAGTTTAGACATACAGAGGATGAACGAAAGTATAGGATAAGTGTGAATAGAAGATTTTGAAGGTGTCGACCTCGGCGGATGTACCTCAATTGGATCGAGGTCGTTTTTAGCAAAGGAAAGCTAGGAGTACCATAATTAAGTTAAGCACAATGTACCTACATAGTTTAAGTTTAAAAAATTTGGCTTTCAAAATGGATTTCAATCGTTTTACTGTTGATATTTGGCTCTGTTGACTGATGAGTTTACCGGCTACTGGTGTATGCCATTGTTCTAGTTCGTGGTTAAACCCCTTCATTTGTTATGTTTAAAATTCGTGGCTCTTCCTCTTTTTTCAAGATTCAGGCACATGTCTTTTCAACATCTAATGGTAATCTCCCATCTTACGTCAAATCTTCCTTGACACCGTTGTAGTACTTTAATTTCAAAATTGTATTTTAACAAAAAAAATCGATATTTCCACTGAATTTGAGCTATTTTTTGAGGTTAGGAAAAAATTCTGACGTGATGGAGCATTGCTGATGACTCCATTGTTTTCAACACTGGGCAGTTCAAAATACAGGGAGGTATCGTACTGTTATATGCAATTTTTTTGTGCCTGGTTCCACTATTTAATCAAAATTTATTATTCTCCACCATGGCACTTAGGCCTCATTAGGCTCCTTGTACAACCTCTTTCCTTATTCTTTACTTACTTTCTTCAAACCATCCTATTACTACACGGATGACTTGGTGGCAAAGTCTCGTACAATTTTTATGTATGGTCTTGAGTTACAGAGATTTATTGCTCTATTATCATAACCATTTTTATCGGGGAACACACACAGGCGGAAGGTCACCCATCCAAGTTCCAGCCTGCGTCCGTGATGCTTAACTCGGCAGATCGAAATTCACCGGCCAAGGCACCCGGCTAAGCGGCCCCCTGGGACATTGTATAATTGATGTGTTAAAAAAAAGGACGGAATCTGGAAATGTGGGAAATGTTTTTGAAAAAATCACTATTTTTCCGCAACAAAGAAAACCCGGAGAAATGACATCCGGAGCCGGAAGATTTACCATTAAAACCCGGTGATCTGGCAACCCTAATCATAATGTGATTAGATCTGAAAATGGCAACCAAAAGAAAGCAGCTATTATATTTAATATAACCTTAAAATTGTGGTGGTTTCTTTGTTCTCTAAGAAGGCAGTTACTATTTTTATGTTAACTGTGCACAGAAGAATAGGTATACCTAAATGATATTTAAAATCAAATCAAATGTCAATAGTAAACAAAATCTTGTTCTCTTCAAGATTAGATTCATGGATCTAGTTCGTATTTGTCTGATCCTGATTCAGTGACCATGATTCAAAACTGACAGCAAAAGAAAACGCCTAAAATGTACGAAAAACTAACCTGTTTTTTTTTTTTGGCAAAAATAGCACCTATTAGCAACTAATATCAGTTCAGAGTAACTCTAAGTTGCTATTAGCTACTAATAGCTACTATTTTTGTCAAAACGAAAGTCCATCTGATTGAACTTTGAAATGTAGAGGTCTATTGTTTATTTAAATTCGAACTGCGCTTAGCACGGTAAAATACCCGAGTAAAGAAAACTATTTGTTCTTCTTTTTGAAAGATATTTTGTAGAAAATTTTATTTTTTTTCAGCATTCTGCCTTCATACATTCATAGCTTCAGCAAATTCATAAATAAATTCCTTGCATCAATATTTTCAATTAAATAAAACGACCTGTTAACAAAATTTAATCAATAGTCATATATTTAAAAATTACATAAGGATCTCTTTTATCACATCACATAATAAAAACAGAATAAATCTCAACAGTGACATAATGTTATGCTTATAACTTTCAAACTTTTAACAAGAATATCAAAAGAATAAATTAAATTGTCAAGTGAAATATAACTCCACCAACCCATTTACAATAATTTGACTTTATACACCAAGTCTGAATTTTATTTTTAATACTTATCTATAGCTTCTCTTTGAGAAAAAAATATAAGTTGCACTTAAATTTACTTTTTAACTTGCATCATGAAATACAGAAAAAGTAATATTCATGACAGGCACAACACAAAGGAGTTTCAACAATTTTTTTTATTTCAATATGTTTTTCTTATGCCCTTTTAACAGCTTGTTTGTGGCCATTTCTACACAGAAAATTATTAAAATATATTTTCCACATCTACAGAGTGTTACGAAAAATGTGCCACTGTTCAGGGGAAGATGCTCATTAAAAAAAAAAACTAAAAGTTCTACCAACATGGGTTCTAAAACAGTCTTGTTTTTTTTTAACATTCAGGTTCCTTTTTCCAAAACAAAATTACTAATCTGAATGAAATTTGGGTGATTATGGCCAATTTCTGTTATTGTGTTCAAGTAAATTTAAATAACTGATAGGCAAATTGTGTAAGCACTATTTTCATAATTTTTCAGGAAAGCTTTATAAAGAAAAGTTTTCACAAGTACCTAATTGTATAAAAATTCATAACGAAGAAGAGCAAATTGAAAAATGGATGGAACGGCACATTTTGCACACCTTGGTGAAGCTGTTTATGCCCTTTCAATGCTAAAATATTTACTTTTCACAACCAAAATTTCGTAAAATAAAATAGTTTTGAAAATATTTGGGAAAAACAAGACAGATAAACTTTAACACCCTGTATCTTAGAAACAAAATAGGAATGGGACCATGTTGATAAGAATTTCTTGTATTGAATTCTTAATGAAGAATCTCCTCACAAGTGATGACATATTTTGTAAACACCCTGTATAATAGAGTCCAAGAGATTTTATTTGAAAAACAAACGTCAAGACTGGTAATTATTCAAGCATTTTC
This sequence comes from Anoplophora glabripennis, assembly GCF_000390285.2. Taxonomy (NCBI): domain Eukaryota; kingdom Metazoa; phylum Arthropoda; class Insecta; order Coleoptera; family Cerambycidae; genus Anoplophora; species Anoplophora glabripennis. Next base: position 486,387 of record NW_019416452.1, read on the forward strand.
ATAAAAATTTAGCAACATTAATTTATATCTTAGTACTTTGCAATGTAATAATAAAAAAATTCTCATTTCCATATTGAGCTACTTGTTTACTGAGAACACTTATCAGAAAAATCTGCAAAGACTCCACTGAATTCTATTGTATATGGAGATCAAACCTTAAAGAAAAAAAAATATTAAACGGCCCCATTATTTATTATCCTATGGTGCTTTCTTTATATAAATAAATCTACCCCCAAGTCAAACCAGGCAAGTGCACATGAGCAAGAATATATTCAAGAACATAAGAGGATCCTGAAGATTCTGGACCTATTTTAAATTCATAAGTTTCATGTTTTTATCAAATTGAAAAGAAAGCAACACTTACTAGCTAAGCCTAAAACTACGTTGAGCTTGAAGATCTATCACTGTCCTGGTGCAGCTGATTTAAAAATGCGACATTGCTGGATTTCAGGCGGGTTGCCGCAGCCAAAGACGGCGAGGGCGACATGCAAGGCGTGGAGCAAAGGCTGTTACTTATATCACACTGGTCCAACATCCGCAGTAGTTCCTCGGGAGAAGGACCCCCATTTGTTTTATCTGAAGCAATTACAGGTATCAGTTGGTTCATTTTATAAATAGTTGCAGTGTAAAATCGTGCGTTAATTAGTTATAACATAATCAGCTAGCTTATTTTCTAGTCTGTAGAATCAAGTAAATTTCAATATGGTATCCTTAATTACACAGGCCGACAAGATTTTCACCCAACAACATGAATATACTTTCCCAAAGGATTTCGGTGCGCTGAATTCAAATGCGAAGTTCAAATTTCTCAATTGACTCTGGTTTTCGAGATATCCTAACCTAAAAGTGCCAAAATCACGATTTTTTGACATATTTGAGGTTATATTACATGACAAAGGTAATTTTTTGCTGAAACCATTAATGGGGTCTTAAAGTACTATATTTCCTCTTTAAAACGTACTTGGATTTATCTCGATATCATTTTTCGTCTTTGAGAAATTGCATGTTGAAATTTAGTAGTTTGACTTATTTCTTGATTTTTAGAGCTTATGGGTTTGGAGTTAATGGGTTAAGAGTTTATGGGCTTAGGGTTTTTGGGCAAACTACTAAATTTCAACATGTAATTTCTCAGGCAATAAATGATATCGGTATAAATCCAAGTGCAATTTAATGAGTAAATATAGTACTTTAAGATCCCATTAATGGTTTTAGCAAAAAAATGAACCTATCTCTGTAACATAACCTCAAATATGTTTAAAAAATCGCGATTTTGGCACTTTTAGGTTAGGATATATCGAAAACCAGAGCCAATTGAGAAATTTGGACCTCCGATTCGAATTCAGCACACCAAAATCCTTCGGAAAATTTTGTCAGCCTGTATTATTTACTTGGTTGCCATAATAAAAATTTCAAAATAACGTTTGGCTCCGCCAGTATTTATACACATTATAATGCTTTAGGATCTATTTTGTAAGAGGAAAGTTAAATTTTAAAGGGGGTTAAAATTTTGACGCCCATTATTTTTAGGTATGTATTCTGTATGAAATATATGATTCTTTTAAACAGTCGTTAAATAGAACCAGTGAAATGGTATTCTGTATGACATTTTTTGGGTTAAATTTTAACCATTTCCGTTAAGTCTAGACGTTAAAAAGTTAATTTTAAAGGTTCTTAAATTGGTGGTTAAACTAGTTTTTTCGTATAAATTGAAATCTGGAGATAAAATATGGCATTCGATGGATTTATTCACCTGGTACTTGTTGAAATTGACGAGAATAAGAGGCAAATGTAAGTTTACTTTGAAAAATTCATATAATTATTAAAATGAGCTTAACTGTACACCTCAATCAAGCTATAAAGGCAACCAGAATTCCTCCACACATTCGAGTTTTAATGGCTTTGAATTTTTTTGGACAAGAAAGTTATCAGCTCTCAGCTGGTCAGGCATACAATTTTTCAGTGAGCCAACCCGCAGTAAGCAGATGTGTAACTGAAATCTCAGAGGATATAACAACGTTTTTATTACCTGACTTGATAAAGTTACCTTTCAACATTAATGAAAGAGAAGAAATATTGAGTGGGTTCAGAGATATGAACAATAAAAAGTTAGGTTAAATATCAATACTTTGTCTTCTTCTTCTTCTTCGTGAAATTGAGCACGTTTGAACTACAATTTCCAAATAAAATTTTTACAGTTCGTTAAAAAGAACTTTACAGAATAGAGGAAAACGTTAAAATCCAGAATTTTAATCATCCGTGAAATTTAACTGAGGTGCTTACAGACTAGACCCTTTTCAAAAGTATTTAAAGAATTCTAAAATAACTCAAAAGTGCTCCAACCAGACCATCTACTTACTTATAGATTTATGTAACATCTTCACTAAATTTATAAAAAATACCACATACAAAAATAACTGGACGAAATTCGATGTGTACGTTACACTTGCAGTTGGGGCTTATCCCAGGCGGATGGATGTTACATAACCTTTCCTAAGTCAGTCTAACAAGTAGCGTGGCTTGAAACAGTTGTAGTGAGCCCCTGCCATCACTATTTCGACTCTTCGATTTTTTAAAATATGAAATATTTGAGAACAGCATTGACATTTCATTTTCTGCTTGTAAAAGTACATCGGACGCGGTTGTCTACAAGTCAGGACAAGTAGCGACACGAGCCGCCTTTTGATCAGAAGTCAACAAATGGGGGATGAATTTCGCTGTGATTCATCTCAATTTCAAATTTTCGACTAAATATGTTGCACTGAGCTCTATAAAAGACCAGATAATTCAGCAAGTACATCAATACTATGCCTTTTATCCTTACACACAAGCGTGCAAGTTTTTTCCACATTTTCATCAGTTCTAGATGTTTACAGCCAACCTGGGCATTGAATATCTTTGATCGACATATCGTCATGTTTGAATTATGAATACCACTCATACACTCGAGTTCTTTTCAAGGCATCTTCTTTATAAACTGTAGACAACATATCAACTACATCCGATGCACTTTTACCAAACAGAAAACAAAATTCCAATACCACAGCAAATTTCATCTGGTTATTTTTGGATCCACCTTTGTATTTTACAATTTTTAGAAAGAGCTCAATATGATTGATTGAAAAAAGTGCAATCAAAACAATTGAGTTTCTAAAAGTTTTGGTAATAATTTTATACTTCAGCGATTTAATATCCCCCTCCCTTTGACGCATAGTTTTCAAGACATGGGTAATTAAAAATGGAATAAATAATTACAGAATCCTTATTTGAAATACAACTCATTCAACAAACTGATATTACAAAGACGCCATGATCTCTCCGATACAATGTTACAGACTAACAATTGGACTTAAATTAGCAGGCTATGATTATATTGACAATTTGAACTATTTTATTAATGAATATTTTCTTACCTAAATCAGTCTTATAAGAGAGATCGAGAGCTGTAGTTAAATCCCACATTTGTATAGAACCATTTGAGTGTCCTGTGAATATAAACCTTCGAGGCCTAGACCCCATTCTACTAGACCCCTCGCACTCGTGAACGCAGAATGCACTCACAGTGCTGCCATCTACAGCTTTGATGACACAAACTCTAAAATAAATGAACAAAATAAAATCTCATAGTTGAATGTTTTAAATTTGCTACCGTTTCCCATTGCTGGCCAGACGTACAAACAATTGGTCGGCATCAGGAACAACTTTTTGTATGAACACCTGTTCATCGTCCTGTTCGCCAAATGGGCCACAGTCGTTGGCAGCTCCGTGGCTTATCGTGGGTTCCACTGCTTCTAAGGCTACTATTTTAAAAGAAGCTTCTGGCGTAGAGCCTGGTTGGGTTGAGAGCATGCCACGGAATCTTGTGACACGCCAACTTCGTACATGATTGTATTCTGAGCACACAGAGACGAGATATTTTTCTGATAATGTCACCTATACATAAAAGATAATTCAGGTCTTCAAAAACAAATTCTTTGATATTTTCAAATTTCAAATGCTGTATTACTTGATTAAGATATTCTAATGGAATTTCTAAAAGGTGTTCATATATGAACAGTCTCAAGAAACTTAATTTTAATATTTATAAAATAATTTTGATACATTTTATATTTAGGCATGAAAAGCATAATTATTATATGCAAAAAGAAAAAATTTGATGCAGTAGCAGTGCTCTCTTGGCAAGTTTTTTTGCCTTTGAAAGGTTTAACTAGGAAATTGCATATTTTGTTTCCAATGGTGTTGTATACTGCATAAGCAGTACATATTAGAAAAAACAGAATTTTCAAAAATCAGTACAACTTAATATGGAGAATTTGAATTCAAATATTTTAACAACCAATTTCCTTCTCCATAAATGAATTGAAAATATACCAAAAATTGTGGTATGTAAAAAGTTTGTACAAATTTTAATGACAGATACTAGGCTACAAATCTACAAAAAAATTCAATTCAAGATGTCTTGAGATATATTAGCAAGTTATTCTTGATGTATGACATTGGATGAAAGGCAAACTGATTTATTTAAAAAACTTTAAAACAAAACCCAACTGAATTACTTGGTGTACATTGTTGTTGTCTATATAACAGAATAAAAGTGACTTTTTCCGCCGAAAAAACTCGACTATGTCTCGTTTGGCGTACATCAGCTACCCTGTGACATAAAGACGAGCAAGACGGTCTCGCTTGACATAACCAATGGATTAAAATTGTTACAGACCCAATTCCTAGCTTCATGGTGCAACAGAGTCCTGATAGACTTTCTTCCACTTAGCACTTATAAGAGTATTTTATATACATATTAAGGTTCTCTTGCGGGGCAGGCGGTGCGGGAAGGAAGCCTATGCTTATACATGGTAGTTTCATTGTAGTACCAACCTTACTTAAATTAATTTGAGTGAACTAAATATAATATATATGAATGAAATTTATACAATACATATTAGCTTGCACATATTTTTCATGTTTAATGCACGACAATTAACTTTTTATTTGAATACAAGTGTCTATTTATTCATTAAGAGCTTGTAAAATTATGGATGAAATCTGGCAACCTTGCCATTGCCATGGCGTGGTGGTCAATTGTCATTACTGTCAAGTGTGCTTTGCGCGTATTCCGTAAACATGAATGAACATCCATGATACAAAGGAAAAGTAATGACTGAGAAGCAATTTAAAATGCATATGAAACAGAATGTGGATTGATGAGAAAAAAGTAAAATGTGCAAACCGAGAATCCATATGATAACTATCAAGAAGCTCAGTATATAATAGTGAGACATCGCCTTGTCAAATTGAAGATTATGACAGAATATCTATACTATTCGTTTTGCAAAGAGATCCTTTCAATTTTTGTTTCAAATTGCTATTATATTGCATTAGATCACGAAAAATTTATTTAATATTATTACTACATGTTTTCCACTGGAATAATTTTGGTCTATAATCGAGCTATTCAAATATAGCGCATCAGTTGAAGCATTAAATACAGCGTACAGTGTTGCCATATTTCCTTTCATTGGATCAGATGTTTGTTCGAATTTGTCAAAACGTTATATATTCATTCCATTATCTCAATAATTACATTGTAAGTGCATATTTTTATTGTTTTAAAATGTTTAGTAATATTTAATTCTTTAATTACAATTTTATTTTCCCGATCCTAACCATTTTTAAGAGCAATATTCACGTTTGATTAAAG